>NC_069506.1:95022065-95222065 GCF_027579735.1 Bombina bombina
GTATTTAACCCCTAGCTTGCCAGTGATTGCTATAAATCACTGGCATTAGCATAGCTGTACTTTTTTAAAAAAAAACCAAAGGCCATTTAGTTAATTAATTAATTTTGGTTTTCTGTGACAATAATGTCAAAGAAAACATATAGTGCTGAGGAGTGGCATAAATATAGATGTGGCAGGTTTTAGCCCCCAACAGTTTCTGGAGGTGTTTCTGGGTGATGATGTATTGGGGAACATTGTCGCCCAAACTAATTTATATGCCCATCAGTACCGTGCTGCAAAGCCTGAAACATATTTGGCAAAGCAGCAATGGGCCCCCATCAATGTGCCAGAATTTAAAAAATTCTGGGCATTGACTATGCTGATGGGCATCATAAAGAAACCCTCCGTTCGCTCCTACTGGAGCAGTAGCCCCATCTGCTCTACCCCCATTTATGTCGAGGCAGAGGTATGAAATGATTCTTCATTTCATGCACTTCAGCGACAACAGCCTGTGCCCCCCTAGGGAGCATCCCCAATTTGACAGGCTGTATAAAATCCGCCCCCTGATTACCCACTTTTCTGCCAGGTTTGCAGAGGCTTATACACCTGGAAGGAATATATGCGTTGATGAATCCCTGATGAAGTATAAGGGAAGGCTGGGATTCAAGCAGTATATTCCTTCCAAGCGCTCCAGGTATGGGGTAAAGGTGTATAAGCTCTGTGAGAGCGAGACTGGGTATACTCAGGCCTTCCGGGTGTATGAGGGAAAGGATAGCCACCTTGACCCTCCAGGTTGCCCAGAACATATGGGAACCACTGGCAAGATTGTCTGGGACCTGATATTACCCCTAATGAACAAAGGGTATCACTTGTACTTAGACAATTTTTATACAAGTGTCTATTAAAAAGAACCGCAAAGGTTTCCCAGGACAACTTGTACGCACCCGGCTACGAAGGGGGGAGACCTCAGCTCTGCGCCAAGAGGAGCTGATGGCACTTAAGTACAGAGACACGAAGGATGTATACCTTCTTACCACCATCCACACAGAGAGGACGGTGGCGGTCTCTGTACGTGGCAGAGCTGAGATCATAAGGAAGCCAGTGTGCATCAAGTCTTATAACCGGCATATGGGTGGGGTTGATCTGGCTGATCAGCTGCTGCAGCCCTACCTAATTATGCGGAAGACAAGGGCCTGGTACAAAAAGGTTGCAATTTACCAAATGCAGATTGCAACCAGTGTTAATTTTGACGACAAATTTCAATTTAGTCTTAGTTTTAGTCTTTTGACTAAAATGCCATTTTAGTTTTAGTCGTATTTTAGTCATCTGAATTGTTTTAGTTTTAGTCTAGTTTTAGTCGACTGAATCTCCAGTAGATTTTAGTCGACTAAATCTCTAGTATCTACTGGAGATTTAGTCGACTAAAATCTACTGGAGATACAGAAGTGCAACTTTAAAATATAAAAAAAACAAAACTGTAAACTGTATTGGCTGTATTGCACATATTACCCAATATAAAAACTTTAACAGTTCTCTGTTAATAATTAAAACAAGTATCAAGTAACTCAACATAACAAAAAGTTTCTGCAGCTAGCACAGGCACAGCATAACTTAAATCCATACTCATGGGTTATGCTTATTTCTATAGGAAGAATCAATTGATTGTTCACAGATTCGAAACATTTTCGGCAACGAAATTATCACTGCTCTAGAACTTTGAAACAAATTATATAGTCCTGGAGTAAAGGTTTATTAACCTGATTTGATTTATGGTATTAAGGTTTGAACATGCAATACAGATTTAACAGATTTAACTGTTGTGGTATATAACATGTCTTTATTTATCTTAAAATTTAATAAAATTAAGTTTAGTAAATTTTACAAAAGAGCAGTAATTGGATAGGGATTGATTAACACCTTGCATAAAATGTTTTTGTCAGCAAATTTTGATTTAGTTTTAGTCATAGTCTTTTGACTAAAATGTCATTTTGATTTAGTTTTAGTCATAGTCTTTTGACTAAAATGTCATTTTGATTTAGTTTTAGTCATAGTCTTTTGACTAAAATGTCATTTTAGTTTTAGTCGTATTTTAGTCATCAGAATTTCTTTAGTTTTATAGTCATTTTAGTCTAGTTTTAGTCGACGAAATTAACACTGATTGCAACCCACAACGCTTTTTTGTTGTTCAAAAAAGCAAACCCCGGAATGAAACAGACTTTTTTACAATTTCAGCTCCAGATCATTTCGGGGATTTTGTACCATGATGCACCTGCTCCCCGGGCGGTGATGGGAGAGAGCAGAGTTGGGGCTACTCATTTTATTTTTAAAATCCCCCCTACTGCCGCAAAGCAGAGACCACAAAAAAAATGCAGAGTCTGTACCAAGAGGGGGCAGAGAAGGGACACTGTATATCACTGTCCTGATTGCCCTGGACAGCCTGGACTCTGCATTGGGGACTGCTTCAAGCGGTACCATACAATGGTCAATTTTTTAAAAATAAATACATTTGCTGTTATTTTTTTTTGTTATGTTTACTGTTAAATTTTTTGTTGTTATTTTTTTACTTTTAATGTGCCAGATTTTTACATTTCACTAATATATTTTTTTTTCTAAAATGGGGCTGTTCTTTTTTTTTTTTTTTACAAAAACCCCTGTCAAACCTATGCATGGGGGACATAGGTGTTCTCAAGGTGCCTTGCAGAAAACAACCTGTAGTATTTTTTTTGCACTAACTTACAACAGTCTCTCCTAAATCATAGTCAAAAAGCAATGTGTGTGTAAAAATGAAAATTGAAAAATTGCCACCATACACTTTCTCCAATTTTTTTGGCTAAAAAGCCATCAAAGCACACCATATACAATACCTTGGGGTGTCAACATTTCAAAAATATGCACATTCATGGCAATAAATAAAAGTGGGGTTTACAATAGGCCCCAAACTAAAGATAGGCCTATCAGAAGAAATACTCTCACTTAATAACTAAAATCACAAGTCATAAAATTGTAACATAACCTTCCCAAAATCCTGGCAAACCTATGCATGGGGGGCATAGGTGTACTCAGGGTGCCTAGCAGAAAACAACCTGAAGTATTTTTTTGCACTAACTTACAACAGTCTCTCCTAAATCATAGTCAAAAAGCAATGTGTGTGTAAAAATGAAAATTGAAAAAATGCCACCATACACTTTCTCCAATTTTTTTGGCTAAAAAGGCATCAAAGCACACCATATACAATACCTTGGGGTGTCAACATTTCAAAAATATGCACATTCATGGCAATAAATAAAAGTGGGGTTTACAATAGGCCCCAAACTAAAGATAGGCCTATCAGAAGAAATACTCTCACTTAATAACTAAAATCACAAGTCATAAAATTGTAAAATAACCTTCCCAAAATCCTGGCAAACCTATGCATGGGGGGCATAGGTGTACTCAGGGTGCCTAGCAGAAAACAACCTGAAGTATTTTTTTGCACTAACTTACAACAGTCTCTCCTAAATCATAGTCAAAAAGCAATGTGTGTGTAAAAATGAAAATTGAAAAAATGCCACCATACACTTTCTCCAATTTTTTTTAGCTAAAACAGTTACTTCAAATGCATCAAAGCACACCATATACAATACCTTGGGGTGTCAACATTTCAAAAATATGCACATTCATGGAAACAAATAAATTGGGGTATGTTAAAATACCCCCAAAAAGACAATAGGCAAAGAAAATATGTTAAATGTGAAAAAAAAATCACAAACGCATGTTGGACATTTGGCATTACACCCCCCGAACAAGCCAAGAAACTTATGCATAGGTGGTATCACTGTACTCAGGAGATGTTGGTGAACACATATTGGGGTCTTTTGGAGAATAAGGTGTGGTAGCCAAGCGCTAAGACAATCCCTTAAGCTGAATACAAATGAAGGGTCTAACCAACCCCCAAGGGAAAGAACAGGTAGTGAAGGAATATGTACAGCGCCAATACAGGCTAAGGGATAAATATAAACACTAAAAGATACAATAAAACACTAAAAGATGCAATATATACCTGCTAAGGCTAAAAAAGGATTTATTACAAATAAATAGTTGGTACCAATAGAGGGATAAAATGCTTAAAAACAATGGTAAGGTAGAGTAATGTTCTGAAAAACTCACAAAGTGCAAATGGCAATGAGGGTATAAGAAACTAAAATGGTGAAATCCACGTGTGGGTGCGGATACACAAATAAGCAAAGTGTTTATGCAACATAAATGTGCAACATAATATGGGCATAAATGTGCAAATGTTTTACAACATAGGTGAGAGTAATTGTGAACACTGTGTTTAAATATAAAGAAGAATCGATTCACAACCAATAATCAAAAATTCACAAAAAATCACAAAAAATCACAAAAATATAATGAATAGTCCTGATGACACTGCAGTGCAAAAATAAGTCACAGGTAAGTTGATACCATTGGGTGACAAATGTGAAAGAAGGTGATGTGACATAAGGTAAAAACGAAAAATATGTGGAAAAAATAATCAAAAAAATCCAGTGAAAAAACAAAAAATCAAAAAACAAAATGATGTTCAACAAAAGATCAAAAAAGAACAAAAAAGGGTGTTGTAATCCAAATAACAGTAAATTAAAAAGGAATCATATGAAGGAACCTTGAATCCTGAGGGGGAGAGAGTTCCCAGGCGAATCCTAACAACGGTCAGCTCTTTGTCCAATGTCCTAGAAATGTCCCTGTAAAAAAAGGAGTAACATAGCGTAACAAGTCCTCAAAATGGTTAAAAAACTTGGAATAATGCTTACCAACAGGTCTACGCGTTTCGGCCCCAAAATAAGGCCTTTATCAAGACTGCTGAAGTGGTAAGCTGAGTGCCTTTAAATAACAGTGTCACTTAAGTGACCGGATATGGCTCTGGGGTGCACTTCCGGTTTCGCCATAAGTAAAAAAGGGTTAAACAGAGTATTTACCATGTGTAAAATGTATAAAATATCACTTGGAGATGGAATGGTCTTGTATTTCAGATTTGTGTATGTGTATTTAATATTTAATATCATTTAATTCCATGTATATTAAGCCCCCACGATCATGATGTCACTTCCGGTTTACCGGAGTAAACATTTTTTAACTGATCCTACGTTTTGGTGGCCTCAGTGTATGAACTCTAGTTAGAGGATATACTTCAGAGATGTACTTTAGTATATTTAAAGCTCAATCACCTATATTTTTGTGGTGACGATTTTGTAGTGATTTGATTGGTCATGGCATCGTGATCCAATTTCTATGATCCTATTGGTTTAGGAAAGAGGTGTGTGGGTAATAGTCCTCCTGATTGGGTGTTGAGATGTCAAATAACTTTTTGACAACAGGGGACAATTTTTTCGATAACAGAGGGGATAAAAAAGGCGGATAGAGATCAAAATGCCCATTTTGGCATTAAAGAAGCCCATTAACTAAAATAAGAGCCATTATGAATGATTAGCCGTTTCAAAATAGGAAACGGCTCTAGAGTAATTGGAGATAATTTATATATCTTCTCCATTATTAGTGCACAATTCATGTATTCTATACCAAGGTATAGTTTATATATCTTATCCCATACTATGTACTTTCTCCAATATATGTGTACATAGTGATGAACGATATGCCTTATATTTGATTGAGATTATATGAGGTCTATTTTTCTTCTGTAAACTAGTGCTGCTTTAGGTATTTATAAATGTTTTTGTGGTACAGCAGCATAGTGGGGAATATTACCAACATCAAAGTTGGAAAATATAATCCAATAGTAGCACAGTGGTAGAATAGTAGAACAGAAAGGTCACTAATCCTATAAACCCAATCACTTTAGTTTAATCATGTTTAAGAGAAGAAATGCTTTAGCAGTACGTGAAATATATCTTACACTGTCTTAAACAAAAGGGCTGTGGCTTTTTAAAAAAGAAGAGAGAGAAGAGTCTAAAATCCAAATGTAAGAGAGACTTTATGAGGGTATATCTATATGTCTTGAGTCAGAGTTTTATACATACTTAGTTTTATACATACTTATCACTGAGTTCAGTAGCCTCAGTAAATTCCATAGAGGAAGGTGTGTTAATACCCCTTGTCTGTACCAACAGAATAGATTCTTATATAAGACCTCTAGATCACTAAGGTCATTTGGCGAGCATTGATTGAGTGGGTGTATGAGAGATCTATGCACTACCCAATAGTTAAGAAGCTTGGTAGTGACTACTATAGATATAAGAGATATAAGAGAAACTCCTGTGGATTTCTTGTGAGCAGAGAATGATAAACTTCTGAAGTAGATATAACTTATAAGACCAGATACCTGGACTATACATATTATAGCCCTAGGGATGTAGGGAGGATCTGACAGAGATAATATTGGATTCAGAATGAGGGGATAATCTGATGCATATTCTATACTGGAGACTTCAGTTACCTTTAGGTCAGGGGTTAGTGGTATTGGAAGCGGAGACTATTTTTGGGGGAGAGCTTAGTCAATCTGTGTCTGGAATATGTGTTTCTCGTCAAAGTTTGGGAGTTTTGGATAGATGCATTTGGTAAGGATTCTGGAGAGCGTTCAAATACGATGGTGTCATAATACTGGTAGATATAGTGATAGATTTAGAATAGATGGTTAAGATCCTCTCTATTATTTAGACCTTTTGGATGTAAGCTGTCTAACAGGAAAATCCATTTGGATTCAGCTTTGAGAAGACTTTTTTCAAAGTCACCACCTATCCAATTTTTTATAACCTTCTGTATGCCAGTATATTTCATGTCTTTTATATTGCCGTTATGTTTAGTTGTAAAATGATTATAAAGAATTGTATCTTTATTCTGTTTCTCAATCAGCAATATATGTTCTCTTAGCCTGTCTCTGAGGCTCCTTGACGTCTGGCCAATGTACTGGAGGCCACATGAACATTCAATAAGATATATAATCCCTTTGTCCTGGCATCTTATTAGATCTTTAATATTGAATTATTCTCCCGTCTGGTTTGATTTGAATTTTTTGGTCTTAGTGCCTCTTTTGCATGCCTTGCAGGTAGGGCACGGGTAAAATCCATATTCCTTCACTACATATTGGGGTCTTCTTTGGCAGTAACACATAACAGGAGCTGAGAATTCATGTCTAAAGTACAATGTGTGTGAAAAATAACACACAAAAAATGACTAATGCCTAATAGTTTGACAAAGAATTAGTGCATGGAAAGTGTTAAAATACCAGCATTTGAAATACCCTAGGGTGTCTACTTTTCAAAAATATATGGTTTGATGGGGGTAAATTACATTGGCCGGCTTCAGAAATGTCCTACATAGGACATGGGTGCATGGGATGTGAAAATTCCAAGTTGAAAAACTGGAATGCGCCCCCTAAAAATAAGGCCTTTTAGCCCCCAGAGAACCCAACACACCTATACATGGGTGGTATCACTGTACTCAGGAGATGTTGTTGAATACATATTGAGTTTTTTTTTGGCAGTAACACATAACAGGGACTGAGAATATATGCCTAAAGTACAACGTGTGTGAAAAATAACACAAAAAAAATGACTACCCAAAAGTTTGACAAAGACTAGTGGTTGAAATAGTGCATGGAAAGTGTTAAAATACCAGCATTTGAAATACCCTAGGGTGTCTACTTTTCAAAAATATATGGTTTGATGGGGGTAATTTACATTGCCCGGCTTCAGAAATGTCCCAAATAGGACATGGGTGCATGATGACAGATATGAAAATTCCAAGTTGAAAAACTGGAATGCGCCCCCTAAAAATAAGGCCTTTTAGCCCCCAGAGAACCCAACACACCTATACATGGGTGGTATCACTGTACTCAGGAGATGTTGTTGAATACATATTGAGGTTTTTTTTGGCAGTAACACATAACAGGGACTGAGAATATATGCCTAAAGTACAATGTGTGTGAAAAATAATGCAAAAAAATGACTACCTAAAAGTTTGACAAAGACTAGTGGTTGAATTAGTGCATGGAAAGTGTTAAAATACCAGCATTTGAAATACCCTAGGGTGTCTACTTTTCAAAAATATATGGTTTGATGGGGGTAATTTACATTGGCCGGCTTCAGAAATGTCCCAAATAGGACATGGGTGCATGATGACAGATGTGAAAATTCCAAGTTGAAAAACTGGAATGCGCCCCCTAAAATTAAGGCCTTTTAGCCCCCAGAGAACCCGACACACCTATACATGGGTGGTATCACTGTACTCAGGAGATGTTGTTGAATACATATTGAGTTTTTTTTTGGCAGTAACACATAACAGGGACTGAGAATATATGCCTAAAGTACAATGTGTGTGAAAAATAATGCAAAAAAATGACTACCTAAAAGTTTGACAAAGACTAGTGGTTGAATTAGTGCATGGAAAGTGTTAAAATACCAGCATTTGAAATACCCTAGGGTGTCTACTTTTCAAAAATATATGGTTTGATGGGGGTAATTTACATTGGCCGGCTTCAGAAATGTCCCAAATAGGACATGGGTGCATGATGACAGATGTGAAAATTCCAAGTTGAAAAACTGGAATGCGCCCCCTAAAATTAAGGCCTTTTAGCCCCCAGAGAACCCGACACACCTATGCATGGGTGGTATCACTGTACTCAGAAGTTGTTGTTGAACACATATTGAGGTGTTTTTGGTCAGTAACATATAACAGGAACTGAGAATCCATGCCTAAAGTACAATGCGTGTGAAAAATAACACACCAAAATGACTACCCAAAAGTTTGACAAAGACTGGTGGTTGAATTAGTGCATGCAAAGTGTTAAAATACCAGCATTTGAAATACCCTAGGGTGTCTACTTTTTAAAAATATATGGTTTGATGGGGGTAATTCGCATTGTCCGGCTTCAGAAATGTCCCAAATAGGACATGGGTGCATGACGACAGATGTGAAAATTCCAAGTTAAAAAACTGGAATGCGCCCCCTAAAAATAAGGCCTTTTAGCCCCCAGAGAACCCAACAGACCTATACATGGGTGGTATCACTGTACTCAGGAGATGCTGCTGAAGACATATTGGGGTGTTATTTGGCAGTAACCCTTAACGTTCTCAGTAAATGTATTCTTGAATTGCTATTTTGTCAAAAAAATCACCACTTTTTTTTTTCCAAACTTTGGCATAGATTGGTGGTAAAATAGTTGCATGGAAAGAGTCAAAATACCCCATGTTTAATACCTTAGGTTGTGTTCTTTTAAAAAATATATATATGTGAAGGGTTAATCAGGGATTCCTGACAGATATCAGTGTTCCAATGTAACTATCGCTAATTTTTTTTTAAAAATTTTGGAAATAGCAAAGTGCTACTTGTACTTATTGCCCTATAACTTGCAAAAAAAGCAAAGAACATGTAAACATTGAGTATTTCTAAACTCAGGACAAAATTTAGAAACTATTTAGCATGGGAGTTTTTTGGTAGTTGTTGAAGTGTAGGAGATTTTGAGGGTCAAAGTTAGAAAAAGTGTGTTTTTTTCAATTTTTTCCTCATATTTTATAAAAAAATTTATAGTAAATTATAAGATATGATAAAAATAATGGTATCTTTAGAAAGTCCATTTAATGGTGAGAAAAACGGTATATAATATGTGTGGGTACAGTAAATGAGTAAGAGGAAAATTACAGCTAAACACAAACACCGCAGAAATGTAAAAATAGCCTTGGTCCCAAACGGACAGAAAATGGAAAAGTGCTGCGGTCATTAAGGGGTTAAGGGATATTGTACTCTAGATTTTTCTTTTCCTAAATGTTTTGTAGATGATCCATTTATATAGCCCATCTGGGAGTGTTTTGTAACAATAAATAGTTTTGCTTATTTTTCAAATAACATTGTACTTATTTTCAGACTTCTAACCCAGCTCTAAAGTATCAGGTGTAGACTGAAGTCTACAAATTCCTGCTGCTCCTGTATGTGTAATCTGCCTTTTCATATGCAAAGAAAGGGGGAGGGGGAGCGTCTGCTTTTCCTGCTTTCACAGCCCCTTTCAGTGGGTGTCCCAGCCTAACATCATCAGTGCTGAACTGGGAGCTTCTAAGTAAGTTTTTAAAAAGTTTTATACTGGATATTTATATCAGTATCTGTGTATATTCTTCTTTATAGTAGTGTCTATTACATGCAGTTATATGCAAATTGGTGTACACTGTCCCTTTAATAGAAATAATTGCAGTTTGTATTTCTTCTGTTATGTGTGATCAGTCCACGGGTCATCATTACTTCTGGGATATTATCTGCTCCCCTACAGGAAGTGCAAGAGGATTCACCCAGCAGAGTTGCTATATAGCTCCTCCCCTCTACGTCACCTCCAGTCATTCTCTTGCACCCAAAGACTAGATAGGAGGTGTGAGAGGACTATGGTGATTATACTTAGTTTTTATAACTTCAATCAAAAGTTTGTTATTTTACAATAGCACCGGAGCGTGTTATTACTTCTCTGGCAGAGTTTGAAGAAGAATCTACCAGAGTTTTTCTTATGATTTTAACCGGAGTAGTTAAGATCATATTGCTGTTTCTCGGCCATCTGAGGGAGGTAAAAGCTTCAGATCAGGGGACAGCGGGCAGTTGAATCTGCATTGAGGTATGTAGCAGTTTTTATTTTCTGAATGGAATTGATGAGAAAATCCTGCCATACCGTTATAATGACATGTATGTATACTCTACACTTCAGTATTCTGGGGATGGTATTTCACCGGAATTACTCTGTAAAAGTACATTAAACCTTTTAATAGGTATTTAATTCATGTTAAACGTTTTTGCTGGAATGTAGAATCGTTTGCATTTCTGAGGTACTGAGTGAATAAATATTTGGGCATTATTTTTTCCACTTGGCAGTTTGCTTGTTTTGATTATGACAGTTTCGTTTCTCTCTCACTGCTGTGTGTGAGGGGGAGGGGCCGTTTTTGGCGCTCTTTGCTACGCATCAAAAATTTCCAGTCAGTTACTCTTGTATTTTCTGCATGATCCGGTTCATCTCTAACAGAACTCAGGGGTCTTCAAACTTCTTTGAAGGGAGGTAGATTCTCTCAGCAGAGCTGTGAGACTTATGTAGTGACTGTGTTTTAAAACGTTGCTCTGTGATTTTTATGTTTAAAATTTAATTAGTGTTACTTTACTAATGGGAACAAACCTTTGCTAACAAGTTGTGTTGTTTTTAAAGAGTGATGCTATAACTGTTTTTCAGTTCATTATTTCAACTGTCATTTAATCGTTTAGTGCTTCTTTGAGGCACAGTACGTTTTTGTTAAATAAGATTGTAACCAAGTTGCATGTTTATTGCTAGTGTGTTAAACATGTCTGATTCAGAGGAAGATACCTGTGTCATTTGTTCCAATGCCAAGGTGGAGCCCAATAGAAATTTATGTACTAACTGTATTGATGCTACTTTAAATAAAAGCCAATCTGTACAAATTGAACAAATTTCACCAAATAGCGAGGGGAGAGTTATGCCGTCTAACTCGCCTCACGTGTCAGTACCTGCGTCTCCCGCCCGGGAGGTGCGTGATATTATGGCGCCTAATACATCTGGGCAGCCATTACAGATAACATTACAAGATATGGCTACTGTTATGACTGAAGTTTTGGCTAAGTTACCAGAACTAAGAGGCAAGCGTGATCACTCTGGGGTGAGAACAGAGTGCGCTGATAATTCTAGGGCCATGTCTGATACTGCGTCACAGCTTGCAGAGCATGAGGACGGAGAGCTTCATTCTGTAGGTGACGGTTCTGATCCAAGCAGATTGGATTCAGATATTTCAAATTTTAAATTTAAATTGGAAAACCTCCGTGTATTACTAGGGGAGGTCTTAGCGGCTCTTAACGATTGTAACACTGTTGCAATACCAGAGAAAATGTGTAGGTTGGATAAATACTTTGCGGTACCGGCGAGTACTGACGTTTTTCCTATACCTAAGAGATTAACTGAAATTGTTACTAAGGAGTGGGATAGACCCGGTGTGCCGTTCTCACCCCCTCCAATATTTAGAAAGATGTTTCCAATAGACGCCACCACACGGGACTTATGGCAAACGGTCCCTAAGGTGGAGGGAGCAGTTTCTACTTTAGCTAAGCGCACCACTATCCCGGTGGAGGATAGCTGTGCTTTTTCAGATCCTATGGATAAAAAATTAGAGGGTTACCTTAAGAAAATGTTTGTTCAACAAGGTTTTATATTGCAACCCCTTGCATGCATCGCGCCGATTACGGCTGCGGCAGCATTTTGGATTGAGTCTCTGGAAGAGAACCTTAGTTCCGCTACGCTGGACGACATTACGGACAGGCTTAGAGTCCTTAAACTAGCTAATTCATTCATTTCGGAGGCCGTAGTACATTTAACCAAACTTACGGCTAAGAATTCAGGATTCGCCATTCAGGCACGTAGGGCGCTGTGGCTAAAATCCTGGTCGGCTGATGTAACTTCTAAGTCCAAATTACTTAATATACCTTTCAAGGGGCAAACTTTATTTGGGCCCGGTTTGAAAGAAATTATCGCTGACATTACAGGAGGTAAGGGCCACGCTCTACCTCAAGACAAAGCCAAAGCTAAGGCTAGACAGTCTAATTTTCGTCCCTTTCGGAATTTCAAAGCAGGTGCAGCATCAACTTCCACTGCACCAAAACAGGAAGGAGCTGTTGCTCGTTACAGACAAGGCTGGAAACCTAACCAGTCCTGGAATAAGGGCAAGCAGGCCAGAAAACCTGCTGCTGCCCCTAAGACAGCATGAACCGAGGGCCCCCGATCCGGAACCGGATCTAGTGGGGGGCAGACTCTCTCTCTTCGCCCAGGCTTGGGCAAGAGATGTCCAGGATCCCTGGGCGCTAGAGATCATATCTCAGGGATACCTTCTAGACTTCAAATTATCTCCCCCAAGAGGGAGATTTCATCTGTCAAGGTTGTCAACAAACCAAATAAAGAAAGACGCGTTTCTACGCTGTGTACAAGATCTATTATTAATGGGAGTGATCCATCCGGTTCCGCGGTCGGAACAAGGACAAGGGTTTTACTCAAACCTGTTTGTGGTTCCCAAAAAAAGAGGGAACTTTCAGGCCAATCTTGGATTTAAAGATCCTAAACAAATTCCTAAGAGTTCCATCGTTCAAAATGGAAACTATTCGGACAATCTTACCCATGATCCAAAAGGGTCAGTACATGACCACAGTGGATTTAAAGGATGCTTACCTTCACATACCGATTCACAAAGATCATTACCGGTATCTAAGGTTTGCCTTCTTAGACAGGCATTACCAGTTTGTAGCCCTTCCATTCGGATTGGCTACGGCTCCAAGAATCTTCACAAAGGTTCTGAGTGCTCTTCTAGCGGTTCTGAGACCGCGAGGAATTTCGGTAGCTCCGTACCTAGACGACATTCTGATACAAGCTTCAAGCTTTCAAACTGCCAAGTCTCATACAGAGTTAGTTCTGGCATTTCTAAGGTCGCATGGATGGAAAGTGAACGAAAAGAAGAGTTCTCTCTTGCCTCTCACAAGAGTTCCATTCTTGGGGACTCTTATAGATTCTGTAGAAATGAAGATTTATCTGACAGAAGACAGATTAACAAAGCTTCTAAATACATGCCGTGTCCTTCATTCCATTCAACTCCCGTCAGTAGCTCAATGCATGGAGGTGATCGGCTTAATGGTAGCAGCAATGGACATAGTACCCTTTGCACGCCTACATCTCAGACCGCTGCAATTGTGCATGCTGAGTCAGTGGAATGGGGATTACTCAGATTTGTCCCCCACTCTGAATCTGGATCAAGAGACCAGAAACTCTCTTCTATGGTGGCTTCTCGGCCACATCTGTCCAGGGGGATGCCGTTCAGCAGGCCGGACTGGACAATTGTAACAACAGACGCCAGCCTTCTAGGTTGGGGCGCTGTCTGGAATTCTCTGAAGGCTCAGGGACAATGGAGTCAGGAGGAAAGTCTCCTGCCAATAAACATTCTGGAATTGAGAGCAGTTCTCAATGCCCTTCTAGCTTGGCCCCAGTTAAAGACTCGGGGGTTCATCAGGTTTCAGTCGGACAACATCACGACTGTAGCTTACATCAACCATCAGGGAGGGACAAGAAGCTCCCTAGCAATGATGGAAGTATCAAAGATAATTCGCTGGGCAGAGTCTCACTCTTGCCACCTGTCAGCAATCCACATCCCGGGAGTGGAGAACTGGGAGGCGGATTTCTTGAGTCGCCAGACTCTTCATCCGGGGGAGTGGGAACTTCATCCGGAGGTCTTTGCCCAAATACTTCGACGTTGGGGCAAACCAGAGATAGATCTCATGGCGTCTCGCCAGAACGCCAAACTTCCTCGCTACGGATCCAGATCCAGGGATCCGGGAGCGGTTCTGATAGATGCTTTGACAGCACCTTGGAACTTCAGGATGGCTTATGTGTTTCCACCCTTCCCGCTGCTTCCTCGATTGATTGCCAAAATCAAACAGGAGAGAGCATCAGTGATTCTAATAGCGCCTGCATGGCCGCGCAGGACTTGGTATGCAGATCTAGTGGACATGTCACCCTGTCCGCCTTGGTCTCTACCTCTAAGACAGGACCTTCTGATTCAGGGTCCATTCAAACATCAAAGTCTAACTTCTCTGAAGCTGACTGCTTGGAAATTGAACGCTTGATTTTATCAAAACGTGGTTTTTCTGAGTCGGTTATTGATACCCTGATACAGGCTAGGAAGCCTGTTACCAGAAAGATTTACCATAAAATATGGCGTAAATACCTATACTGGTGTGAATCCAAAGATTACTCCTGGAGTAAGGTTAGGATTCCTAGGATATTGTCTTTTCTACAAGAAGGTTTAGAAAAGGGTTTATCGGCTAGCTCATTAAAGGGACAGATCTCAGCTCTGTCCATCTTGTTACACAGGCGTCTGTCAGAAAATTCAGACATCCAGGCCTTTTGTCAGGCTTTAGCTAGGATCGAGCCTGTGTTTAAAACTGTTGCTCCGCCATGGAGTTTAAACTTAGTTCTTAACGTTTTACAGGGTGTTCCGTTTGAACCCCTTCATTCCATTGATATAAAATTGTTATCTTGGAAAGTTCTATTTTTAATGGCTATTTCCTCGGCTCGAAGAGTCTCTGAGTTATCAGCCCTACATTGTGATTCTCCTTATCTGATCTTTCACTCAGACAAGGTAGTTCTGCGTACTAAACCTGGGTTCTTACCTAAGGTTGTCTCTAACAGGAATATCAATCAAGAGATTGTTGTTCCATCCTTGTGTCCAAATCCTTCTTCAAAGAAGGAACGTCTTCTACACAATCTGGATGTAGTTCGTGCCCTCAAGTTCTACTTGCAGGCAACTAAAGATTTTCGCCAAACTTCTTCCCTGTTTGTCGTTTATTCTGGACAGAGGAGAGGTCAAAAAGCTTCTGCTACCTCTCTCTCTTTTTGGCTTCGTAGCATAATACGTTTAGCCTATGAGACTGCTGGACAGCAGCCTCCTGAAAGAATTACAGCTCATTCCACTTGAGCTGTGGCTTCCACTTGGGCCTTTAAGAATGAGGCCTCTGTTGAACAGATTTGCAAGGCTGCAACTTGGTCTTCGCTTCATACTTTTTCCAAATTTTACAAATTTGACACTTTTGCTTCTTCGGAGGCTATTTTTGGGAGAAAGGTTCTTCAGGCAGTGGTTCCTTCTGTATAATGAGCCTGCCTATCCCTCCCGTCATCCGTGTACTTTTGCTTTGGTATTGGTATCCCAGAAGTAATGATGACCCGTGGACTGATCACACATAACAGAAGAAAACATAATTTATGCTTACCTGATAAATTCCTTTCTTCTGTTGTGTGATCAGTCCACGGCCCGCCCTGTTTTGTAAGGCAGGTACATATTTTTTAAATTATAATTCAGTCACCACTACACCCTTGGCTTCTCCTTTCTCGTTGGTCTTTGGTCGAATGACTGGAGGTGACGTAGAGGGGAGGAGCTATATAGCAACTCTGCTGGGTGAATCCTCTTGCACTTCCTGTAGGGGAGCAGATAATATCCCAGAAGTAATGATGACCCGTGGACTGATCACACAACAGAAGAAAGGAATTTATCAGGTAAGCATAAATTATGTTTTCCATCATTTTAGTGTTGCAAGGGGACATCTATTCTAGCTTCAATACGTTTATTGCCTTCGTTTAGTAGAAGACTTTTGATGCAAAAATTATGTGACAATGGAACCTAAGTTCTGCAATGGCTGCTTGCTTCTACAGCTGTAGGCAGTGACTACACTGAGAATTTCTAAATGTTCACTTAGCAAGAAAACAAGTATGTTGTTTGCTGTTTTTAACATGTTTTTCTACTAATAAGGCACTGTTTTATATCCGCTTAACTATTTTAGGTGTCAATCACAGCCCTTTAGATTTTATTTCTAATATTTTTTTCTGTAAAATTCACCATTAAAGGGACATTGTACACTAGATTTTTCTTTCCATAAATGTTTTATAGATGATCCATTTATAAGCTTATCTTTTTTTTAATTACACTGTGCTGATTTTCAGACTCCTAACCAAGCCCCAAAGCATATGTATACACGCGTTTACAGGCTCCTGGTGGCTCCTGTTTGTCTAATTTGTCTTTTTATATGCAGGGCAGGAGGGGTGGGTCTGCTGTTTCTGTTTTCCCAACCCCTTTCACAGGGTGTCCCAGCCTAATCTCATCAGTGCTAAACTGGGAGCTTCTTAGTAAGTTTTTAAAAGGTTTTATACTGGATTTTTAGATCAGTATCTGATCTGTGCATATTCTTCATTATAGTAGTGTCTATTACATGCAGTTATATGAAAATTGATACAAAGTGGAAATGTATATGGAAAGGCACTAAAAGCACTAAGTGTTAAAATCTAGGAATGATAATATTTTCTGTCTTAATGTGGTATGCAATTCAATTCTTCAGTGCAAAAAAAGAGAAAAGAAAAGAAATAAAAAAAGGGTGCAATCCAAAACTTAAACAGTAATAGCAATTTAATGTTAATAAAAACAGATTAAAAAAAAGGATCATAAAAGTTCCGGAAAAATAGCTGAAGAATTTCAGACAGCTTAAAAACATAGAATCATAGAGTTATAGAGTAATTGCTTGAATGCCCAAATTAGTTATCAAGTGGTAGTCGCTACAATGTTTCAGTAAGTACTGGATATCAACAAGGTAGCTATTTCTTTGTAATATAGAGTAGCAGTCCATAAAATCTTCATTAGCTAACAATTACAATCCTCCTAATGTAGCGCAATACAATACGCATGAATAGTAGTGGCCAGCAACTATCATACCTTAGTAGTGTCAGGAGTCTATTCCGTGGTCCTACTACAATGGGGATATGCACGTTCTCGGTGTTAATGGTTCCAAAGTGCTTAAGGGCGGTGGTCCTGGATGACGAATAGACACCTAGAGGTAAGAATAATGTGAACCAGCCGTGCAGGCAGTCTTAGCGCTCTTTGCATCTGTTTTACCCTGGACCCTCTCCCACTGGTTACGGTGGCATCTTCTGATGACGTCACAATTTGCCAGTGGATAGTTCAAACTTGCACAAGTTTACTTTCAGGGTTGTGTTTATATCTCCTATTTCCTGGGATATTTTACTTCCTCAGATGAGAAGTATAACTCAGCATCCGCCAAGGTTTCTTTCCTTCTTACGGCAGAGTTGCTGGAAAAGGTACTCTCGTTACACAGCTTAGATCTACACTTTTTCAAGATGCTGCGTTAAGGTGAACTTCCAATTTAAATACAATCTCACTTGATTTGATTGGGCAACTCCATTCTTGAGGGAAGACCCAAGGAACGAGGGTATAAACCTTTTCTAAGTATAGGTAGAAAATCCTTAATCCAAGCTGCTTGGGACCAGAAAAGGTTTGGATTTTGCAATATTTGTATCTTTGTATCTTGGTTAGGCTTGCATCCTATCTGAAAAGGTCCTTTTCAGAAACGCATAGATCTAAGCTATGTAACAAGAGAACCTTTTCCAGCAACTCTGCTGTAAGAAGGAAAGAAACCTTGGTGGACTGCTGAGTTATACTTTTCATCTGAGGAAGTAAAATATCCCTGCGTATGAACTGTACTAAGTGCAGGAGATAGGAGATATAAACACAACCCTGAAAGTAAACTTGAGCAAGTTTGAACTATCCACCGGAAAATTGTGACATCATCAGAAGATGCCACCGCAACCAGTGGGAGAGGGTCCAGAGTGAGATAGACGCAAGGAGTGGTAAGACCGCCTGCACGGCAGGTTCACATTATTCTTACCTCTAGGTGTCCATTCATCATCCAGGACCACCGCATTTAAGCACTTTGGAACTATTAAAAACAGAGAACAAGCACATCCCCATTGTAGTAGGACCACGGAATAAAGACTCCTGACAGTACTAAGGTATGATAGTTGCTGGCCACTACTATTCATACGTATTGTATTGCACTACATTAATAGGATTGTAATTGTTAGCTAACAAAGATTTTATGGGACGCTACTCTATTACAAAGAAATAGCTACCTTGTTGATATCTAGTACTTACTGAAACATTGTAGCGACTACCACTTGATAGCCAATTTCGGCATTCAAGCAATTACACTATAACTGTATGATTCTATCGCCTAGATTACGAGTTTTGCGTTAGAGGCTGTGCGGTGCTAACGAGCAGTTTAAGCTCACCGCTCACTTATAGACAGCGCTGGTATTACGGGTTTTTAGAAACACGGCGTTAAACGCAAAAAAGTGAGAAAACAGCAAAATTTTGCTCCACATCTTACCTCAATACAAGCGCTGCTTATGTTAGCAGTGAGCTGGTAAAACGTGCTTTTGCACGATTTCCCCATAGAAATCAATGAGGGAGAGCCGGCTGAAAAAAACCCTAACACCTGCAAAAAAGCAGCGTAAAGCTCCTAACACAGCCCCATTGATTCCTATGGGGAAAGAAAATGTATGTCTACACCTAACACCCTAACATGAACCCCGAGTCTAAACACCCCTAATCTTACACTTATTACCACCTAATCTGCCGCCCCCGACATCGCCGACACCTACATTATATTATTAACCCCTAATCTGCCGCTCCGGACACCGCCGCCACCTACATTATACTTATGAACCCCTAATCTGCTGCCCCAACATCGCCGACACCTACATTATATTTATTAACCCCTAATCTGCCGCCCCCAATGTTGCTGCAACCTAACTACACTTATTAACCCCTAATCTGCCGACCCCAATGCCACCACTATAATAAACATACTAACCCCTAAACCTAAGTCTAACCCTAACCCCCCCTAACTTAAATATAATTTAAATAAATCTAAATAAAGTTACTATCATTAACTAAATTATTTCTTTTTTTTTTAATCTTTATTTACAAACCAATTAGACATGCTTATCACAGGGTTACAGAAAAAGAAAATAAAACAATTTAGGTGATGCATACATATATCAACCAAAGTTAGTACACATATTCCATGTAAGAGTACCCTTATAATTCAATTATCTTACATGTAACAATTCTCAAAAAAAAAAAAAAAAAAAAAAAAAAACTATCTAATTCCGTAAACCTGTCAACTATAGTCAAATGCCAGCTTTCTTTCATGTCTTAATTGGGGTTTTTTTTTTTTTCTTCAACCTATTATTAAAAAAGAAAAAAAAGAAACCAATAACGAACAAAAAAGAAGACAAAACAAGACAAAAAAAAAAACAAAAAAAACCCAAGAGACAATACCCACATGGTCTCACTACACCCGAGAGGGATAATATACTCTAACTGGTAACCTATTCCAGTTCCAGAGTACAAAGTCCAGCTTTGCGGAAAGGTCTCAAAATATAAGCTTGTAGCTCAGCCGGTAATAGTCTAATAACTCCAATCCATTTATTATATAAAAATCTAACTTGGTTTTCATTAGTTAACTCTAGATTCATTTGTTCTATAGTTAGTTGTGTAATCATTTTTTCCCCAAACTCAGATATACTAGGATATTTTTTTGCTTTCCAATATCGTAATATTAAATTCCTTGCAATTTGTATTGCTGTGGTAATCAGAGAAAATTCTTCTTTAGCGAATTTTGTAGGGAAGAGAAAGAAACAGATACTCTTAGGTGAAAATATCACAGGATGTCTCAGTAATCTGTTCAACCAGAAGGCAATTTTTTCCCACAATTGATGTATCTTTGGACAAAACCATAAGCAATGAAGTATATCCGCTGCAGGAGCATGACAGTGAAAACAATTCCCGCTAGACCTCTTATCCCATTTAACTAGCCGGGAGGGAGTGATGTATGCTAGATTTATCAAATAACTATGAGATTCTTTCCATGCAATAAACTTATTTCCAACCAATGTCACGCTCTGTTTAATATCTTGAACTAATATATCAGGAAATATTTTTTGCCACTTGAGGGTAAGCTCTTCTAGATGCGAATTACCAAATATTTTCATTCTCATTTTGTACCATATTGAAATTGAATGGAAGCCCATCCGGAAAATCTGTAGACCTGATTCTATTATCTCCATCTGAGAATTACCCTGTGCTGCATGAGTTAAATATTTATGAAATTGCCTGATCTGGAGATAAGCAAAAAAATGTTGCCTAGGTAACTCAAATTCATCTTGTAATTGTGTGAAAGATTTCAGAATACCCAGGTCCTTATCAATTAATTGTTCAAGGTTCTCTATACCCCTCACTTTCCACAAATGAAAAATGCCAAAGCTTAGCCCTGGGACAAACTCTGGGTGCCCCAATATAGGTAAAAATCTAGAGAACCTATAATTTATCTTAAGATCAGAACAGAATTTTTGCCAGACTCTAACAATATTACTAATAGTCTTAATGTTCAATACGAATGCTGGTAACCTCTCTATGGGAGTATGTAAAATCGCCTTCAGTGTAAAAGGTTTTATTAAGCTGTTCTCAAGATCTAAAAATGAACAATGTTCCTTTTCCGTTATCCAGTCAATTGCCACCTTTAACATTGTAACCTGGTTGTATATTTTAAGATTTGGGAGGCCAAACCCTCCAAATTCTGGTCTAGATATAAGGTACTTTTTGCCAGTCTAGATCTCTTTTTACCCCAAATAAAGATTTTACAGTCCTTCTCATATCTCTTCAAATCTGCATTTGTAATAAAGATTGGCAAATTTTGAAGTATATATAGTAAACGTGGGAATAAGAAACTTTTTAGCATCATAATTCTAGCAGACACTGACATAGGTAATGGTCTCCATTTTTCTAGCAAGATTTTGCTTTCTTGGAAAAACTTAACATGATTTAACGTATACCACTGAGATGGATTTAAACTCAGGTATAACCCTAAATATTTAATGTACTCAACTTCACGAAACGGATGATGAAAAAGATAACCTTTGGGGCGATTAATCCATAATATTTCAGATTTAAAGTAGTTCACTTTATATCCTGAAAAAGTGCCAAATTCATTTACTATATCTAATAATCTCGGAATACTATGAGCTGTTCGGGACAAAAAAAGTATAATGTCATCAGCATATAAAGACAAAATTACCTTACCGTCTCCCAAATTAATTCCATCTAATACTTGTCTTAATCTTATCGCTAACGGTTCTATTGAGAGATTAAACAATAATGGTCACAGTGGGCAACCTTGTCTAGTCCCTTTCGTTAAGATAATTTTTGGTGCAAAATGTCCGTTTATGTAAAGGGTGGAGCAAGGAGCCTTATATATCAGTTTCACAAAGTTAAGACAATTACCAGTTATGCCAAAACGCGATAGTGCAGTAAATAGATGATCCCATACTATTGCATTAAATGCTTTTTCAGCATCTAAGGTCAGAAGGGCTAGATCTACCTTACTTGATGAAACTATAGACTTACTTTTATTCCAATAATGGTTTAAAACTAGAAGGACTTTTCGTATATTCTTTGATATGCTTCTACCCGGCATAAAACCTGATTGATCACAGTGGATCAAGTTGTTAATACTATTTTTCTTTTTCTCTTTAAATCCCAGAGGTAGGGATGGTTAATATTGTTTCATGGAATGTTGGGGGGATAACCTCCCCAGCTAAGAGGTCTATAATTTTAAAACTCCTAAAAAAAAGAACCCTGACATTGTTCTCCTACAGGAGACTCACCTACAAGATGAAGAGATAGGAAAACTAAAACATAGTTGGATAGGTGAGATAATCTTCGCCCCAGGCCCTAAACGTAAGAGAGGGGTTGCAATTCTGTTTGCTAGAAAATTTCAGTACAATATCCTGAATCAAGACAGGGACAAGGGCGGGAGATATGTTATATTAGAAATAGAATATGGTGGTACTATATTAGTTATTTGTAATGTATACGGGCCAAATGAACTAGACCCAAGGTTTTGGGATAATTTATATGTTAAACTTTTTCCTCATATAAATAAGAACCTAGTGATTTCTGGAGATTTTAACATGACGACGAATCCAGTCATAGATAGAATGAAAATAGGTAGCCGCCCAGTAGGCAGGAAAACTGAAGAAAGATTGTTTAGTAATTTTCGCAATAAATTGAACCTTCATGATGTGTGGCGTATGAAAAACCCAGATACAAAAACTTTTTCATGTATGTCCAAGACACATAAGGCAATGTCCCGTATAGACCTCTTCTTAATAAATGAAGTGATGTTGACACTTGAGTTAAATCCAACAATAGATGACATAGTTATCTCCGACCATGCGATAATAGGTTTAGACATAGATGGTATTAAACGTAACAGATCAGGAACTAACAATTTTTTCTTCCCGAAATACCTTATTCATGACATTGAGTTTAATAGATTCCTAATCCATAAATGGAGACAATATGCATTAGAAAATAAGAATTACCTTCACAAGATAGAGACGTTTTGGGAAGCTGCAAAAGCGGTCTTGCGTGGGGAAATAAAAGCATACCTGGTTAAATGGAAAAAAAAAATCCGGTCACGAGAGATACAATTAGCTAATCAATTAAAAAACAATTACAAATCTTATGTTAATAATCCGAACAATGTAACCTGGTCCAGCTATTTGAAAGCAAAAACAGAGAGAGAAGGGTTTATGAAGGTTAAAAATGCCAAACAAGATAGGAGAGCAAATGCTTTTTTTTCAAGCTATCATGGGAGGTCAGCAAAATTTTTAGCTAAAATGATTAAGGGAGGGCAGGGGGGGAGTAAAAATATTGCCAGCATTAAACAAGGAAACTTGAGAGTCACCTCACCTACTGAGATATGTCGGATAATGCATGAATATTTCCTAAAGCTATATTCGGTAGGCCCATGTAATGAGGAGGTAAAAGAGCAATTTTGGAAGCACGTGTCTCTACCACAAATTACATTAGAGGAGCGTACAGAATTGAACCGACATATAACGGCAGAAGAAATTTTAAAAGCTATAGATAAGGCCAAATCAAACAAAGCTCCTGGGCCGGATCAAGTGCCTATTGAATTCTATAAAATTCTTAAAAATGATATTGGCGATACACTGTGTGACTTATATAATCAATATTACATAAAAAACTCATTAGAATCTAAAAATATACGTGTGATAGACACACAAGAGGGCGCTATGACAACTAAGTAATAAAAAACAAAAAATAATTAATAATGTAGACAATGACAAGCAATGTATACGAATGGTTATGAACGGATCATGGACTCTCACCATACAGACGATGCAACAATTAATATTCTGCCTGAAGAAACGGCCCATAAGCAGCCGAGAAACGCGTAGCAAAGAATATATACCTGATATCTATTTGTGGAATCTGTATGGTTGTTGTTTTTAACACTGATTAAAATCTTTTTTTTATACCATCGCATATGATTCCATGATAAGTATATCCTCATTACCAATCCTTGGGAGCTAGTCTGTTACCAGTTCCTGCTGGTGCTGGAGATCAGCACTAAAAAGACACAGCGGCTCAGACTTTGACGATTACCACAGCGAGAGAGTGCACCGGAGAGAGCTAGCTGGCTTGCTCTGATAGCCAGTCTGCGCCTACCAGCACATTGGTGTGCTAAGTCAAAGTGTGAGTACCCTGGGCATAGTATACTTGTACAGGGGGGTTTATATCACACTGGATACACACATTTGTCGCTTCTGTATCCCCTCCAAACCCTATAGATCTGCCTCCGGTCACTTAGGAACTAAGAGGGCATTCACAGGAGGACAGTACAGCACCATCGGCAGCAACTGGTGTTGCTTACATCATTTGGACATTATATATATGGACATTACACATTCTTTTGGAACAGAATATTAATTGTTGCATCGTCTGTATGGTGAGAGTCCATGATCCGTTCATAACCATTCGTATACATTGCTTGTCATTGTCTACATTATTAATTATTTTTTGTTTTTTATTACTTAGTTGTCATAGCGCCCTCTTGTGTGTCTATCACACGTATATTTTTATTCTTTTTATCCATTTTATTGGTATTGAGAGGTGCAGCTGGTCTTTCATCCATTCATTTATGTTAGATTCATGTTAGATTCACTGATTATTTTAGCGCCCTCTAGTGTCTAAGGCCACAGTTGTTCATTAGAATCTACACTTTTTTGTGCCTCTACAGTTATTTTATTACATAAAAAAGATAAAGATACGGAAAATCCTAATGCGTACCGGCCAATATCGTTGTTAAACAACGACTATAAAATTCTTACAGCTATAATTGCAGAAAGGTTGAAAAACTAAATTATTTCTATTTAAAACTAAATACTTACCTATAAAATAAACCCTAAGATAGCTACAATATAACTAATAATCACATTGTATCTAGCTTAGGTTTTATTTTTATTTTACAGGCAACTTTGTATTTATTTTAACTAGGTACAATAGTTATAAAATAGTTATTAACTATTTAATAACTACCTAGTTAAAATAAAGACAAATTTACCTGTAAAATAAAATCTAACCTAAGTTACAATTACACCTAACACTACAATACAATTAAATTAATTGCCTAAATTAAATACAATTAATTACAATTAAATAAAATTATCTAAAATACAAAAAAAAAAATTACAGAAAATAATAAAGAAATTACAAGATTTTTAAACTAATTACACCTAATCTAATCCCCCTAACAAAATAAAAAATGCCCCCCCAAAATAAAAAAAACCCATAACCTACACTAAATTACAAATAACCCTTAAAAGGGCCTTTTGCAGGGCATTGCCCCAAAGTAATCAGCTCTTTTACCTGAAAAAAAAATTACAATCCCCCCCCCCAACATTAAAACTCACCACCCACACAACCAATCCTACTCTAAAACCCACCCAATTCCCCCTTAAAAAAACCTAACACTAACCCCCTGAAGATCACCTTACCGGGAGACGTCTTCACCCAACCGGGCAGAAGTGGTCCTCCTGACGGGCAGAAGTCTTCATCCAGATGGTATCTTCTATCTTCATCCATCCGGCATGGAGCGGGTCCATCTTCAAGACATCCGACGCGGAGCATCCTCTTCTTTCCACGGCCGACGACTGAATGAAGGTTCCTTTAAATGATGTCATCCAAGATGGCGTCCCTTTAATTCTGATTGGCTGATAGAATTCTATCAGCCAATCGGAATTAAGGTAGAAAAAATCCTATTGACTGATGCAATCAGCCAATAGGATTGAACTGGCATTCTATTGGCTGATTGGAACAGCCAATAGAATGCCAGCTCAATCCTATTGGCTGATTGCATCAGCCAATAGGATTTTTTCTACCTTAATTCCGATTGGCTAATAGAATTCTATCAGCCAATCGGAATTGAAGGGACGCCATCTTGGATGACGTCATTTAAAGGAACCTTCATTCAGTCGTTGGCCGTGGAAAGAAGAGGATGCTCTGCGTCGGATGTCTTGAAGATTGACCCACTCCGTGCCGGATGGATGAAGATAGAAGATGCCATCTGGATGAAGACTTCTGCCCGTCTGGAGGACTACTTCTGCCCGGTTGGATGAAGACTTCTCCCGGCTTCGTTGAGGACTTCGGCCCGGTTGGGTGAAGAATAGATGTCTCCCGGTAAGGTGATCTTCAGGGGGTTAGTGTTAGTTTTTTTAAGGGGGTATTGGGTGGGTTTTAGAATAGGGTTGGTTGTGTGGGTGGTGGGTTTTAATGTTGGGGGGGATTTGTAATTTTTTTTACAGGTAAAAGAGCTGATTACTTTGGGGCAATGCCCCGCAAAAGGCCCTTTTAAGGGCTATTTGTAATTTAGTGTAGGGTAGGGCTTTTTTTTATTTTGGGGGGCTTTTTATTTTGTTAGGGGGATTAAATTAGGTGTAATTAGTTTAAAAATCTTGTAATTTCTTTATTTTTTTCTGTAATTTAGTGGGGGGGGGGGTTTCCGTACTTTAGATAATTTTATTTAATTGTATTTAATTTAGTTAATTTATTTAATTATAGTGTAGTGTTAGGTGTAATTGTAACTTAGGTTAAGTTTTATTTTACAGGTAAATTTGTCTTTATTTTAACCCCTTAGTGACCAGAGCACTTTTCCATTTTCTGTCCGTTTGGGACCAAGGCTATTTTTACATTTCTGCGGTGTTTGTGTTTAGCTGAAATTTTCCTCTTACTCATTTACTGTACCCACACATATTATATACCGTTTTTCTCGCCATTAAATGGACTTTCTAAAAATACCATTATTTTCATCATATCTTATCATTTACTATAAAAAAAATTATAAAATATGAGGAAAAATGGAAAAAAACACACTTTTTCTAACTTTGAACCCCAAAATCTGTTACACATCTACAACCACCAAAAAACACCCATGCTAAATTGTTTCTAAATTTTGTCCTGAGTTTAGAAATACCCAATGTTTACATCTTCTTTGCTTTTTTTGTAACTTATAGGGCCATAAATACAAGTAGCACTTTGCTATTTCCAAACCATTATTTTTCAAAATTAGCGCTAGTTACATTAGAACACTAATATCTTTCAGGAATCCCTGAATATCCATTGACATGTATATATTTTTTTTTAGAAGACATCCCAAATTATTGATCTAGGCCCATTTTGGTATATTTCATGCCACCATTTCACCGCCAAATGCGATCAAATACAAAAAATTGTTCACTTTTTCACAAATTTTTTCACAAACTTTCAGTTTCTCACTGAAATTATTTACTAACAGCTTGTGCAATTATGGCATAAATGGTTGTAAATTCTTCTCTGGGATCCCCTTTGTTCAGAAATAGCAGACATATATGGCTTTGGCATTGCTTTTTGGTAATTAGAAGGCCGCTAAATGCCACTGCGCACCACACGTGTATTATGCCCAGCAGTGAAGGGGTTAATTAGGGAGCATGTAAGGAGCTTTTTGGGGTAATTTTAGCTTTAGTGTAGTGTAGTAGACAACCCCAAGTATTGATCTAGGCCCATTTTGGTATATTTCATGCCACCAGTTCACCGCCAAATGCGATCAAATTAAAAAAAACGTAAAATTTTTCACAATTTTAGGTTTCTCACTGAAATAATTTACAAACAGCTTGTGCAATTATGGCACAAATGGTTGTAAATGCTTCTCTGGGATCCCCTTTGTTCAGAAATAGCAGACATATATGACTTTGGAGTTGCTTTTTGGTAATTAGAATGCTGCTAAATGGCGCTGCGCATCACACGTGTATTATGGCTAGCAGTGAAGGGGTTAATTAGGTAGCTTGTAGGGAGCTTGCAGGGTTAATTTTAGCTTTAGTGTAAAGATCAGCCTCCCACCTGAAACATCAGACCCCCTGATCCCTCCCAAACATCTCTCTTCCCTCCCCTAGCCCACAAATGTCCCCGCCATCTTAAGTACTGGCAGAAACTCTGCCAGTACTAAAATAAAAGGTATATTTGGGCTTTTTTGTGCATTTTTTGTTAGCATATTTACATATGCTTCTGTGTAGGGATCCCCCTTAGCCCCCAACCTCACTGATCCCCCACTAAATAGCTCTCTAACCCTCCCCCTCTGACTTAATGTGCGCCATCTTGGGTACTGGCAGCTGTCTGCCAGTACCCAGTTTAGTGAAAAAAAATGCTTTTTTTTTAATAAAATATGTCCCTTTTCTGTAGTGTAGCTTTCCCCCCCCCCCAAGACCAACCCCCCACCCCTTCCAGATCCCTTAGATGTTTTTTAAAAAAAGTTTATTTATTTTTTTTTTTACTTTTCCTTTTCTACTTTTCTGTAGTGTAGCGGTTCCCACCCGCTCCCGCCCCGTGCACGCGCCCGCCCGCCACCCCCCGTGCACGCGCGCGCGCCCGTGCGCGCCCCCAACGATCACGATCCCGATCCCGCCCCCCGTGACGTCACGCGCGACACCGATGGCCGCCCACCCGCCTCCCAATTCGGCTCCCACCCACCAACGATACCGGCCATCGATGTCCGGTGCAGAGAGGGCCACAGAGTGGCTCTCTCTGCATCGGATGGCCATGTATGGTTATTGCAGGATGCCTCCATATCGAGGCATCACTGCAATAACCGGAAAGCAGCTGGAAGCGAGCAGGATCGCTTCCAGCTGCTTTCCACACCGAGGACGTGCAGGGTACGTCCTCAGGCGTTAACTGCCTTTTTTTTGAGGACGTACCCTGCACGTCCTCGGTCATTAAGGGGTTAACTAGGTAGTTATTAAATAGTTAATAACTATGTAATAACTATTCTACCTAGTTAAAATAAATACAAAGTTGTCTGTAAAATAAAAATAAACCCTAAGCTAGATACAATGTAACTATTAGTTATATTGTAGCTAGCTTAGGGTTTATTTTATAGGTAAGTATTTAGTTTTAAATAGGAATTATTTAGTTAATTGTAGTAATTTTATTTAGATTTATTGTAATTATATTTGTTAGGGAGGGTTAGGGTTAGGGTTAGACTTAGGTTTAGGGGTTAATACATTTAATATAGTGGCGGCGACGTTGCGGGTGGCAGATTAGGGGTTAATAAATGTAGGTAGGTGGCAGCGATGTTAGGGCCGGCAGATTAGGGGTTAATAATATTTAACTAGTGTTTGCGATGCGGGAGTGCAGTGGTGTAGGGGCTAATATATTTATTATGTTGGCAGCGATGTCCGGTTCGGCAGATTAGGGGTTAAAATATTTATTTTAGTGTTTGCGATGTGGGGGGGGGGCTCGGTTTATGGGTTAATAGGTAGTTTATGGGTGTTAGTGTACTTTTTAGCACTTTAGTTAAGAGTTTTATGCTACGGCGTTGTAGTGTAAAACTCTTAACTACTGACTTTTAAATGCGGTACCAGTCTTGACAGGAGAGGGTGTACCGCTCACTTTTTGGAAGACTCGTAATACCGGCGCTATGCAAGTCACATTGGAAATATAGGATACGCAATTGACGTAAGTGGATTTGCGGTATTTCCGAGTCTGGCCAAAAAAGTGAGCGGTACACCTGTACCTTCAAGACTCGTAATACCAGCGGGCGTTAAAAAGCAGCGTTGGGACCAGCCAACGGTGCTTTTTAACCCTAACGCACAACTTGTAATCTAGGCCTATGTTTTTAAGCTATCTGAAATGTTTCAGACATTTTTCAGAAATTTTATGATCTGTTTTATCTGTTTTTATTAACATTAAATTGCTATTACTGTTTAAGCTTTAGATTGCACCCTTTATCTTTTCTTTTCTCTTTTTTTGCATTGCGTACCACTTTGAGACAGAAAATATTATCATTCCTAGATTTTAACACTTAGTGCTTTTAGCACCTTTCTATATACATTTCCACTTTGCACCAATTTAACCCTATCCAGGAAGAGGATAGAATAAGGAGAGGCTTAGGTGTTATTAAGTCCAGCGCTCTAAACACAACCCCCCCCCCTTTTTTGCACATATGAAAATGGAGGTATACTGTCCCTTTAAAGGGACATGAAATCCAATATTTTTCTTTCATGATTTACATAGAATGTTTAACAAATTAACAACCTTCCAATTTACTTCCAATTTATCAAATTTGCTTCATTCCTTTGGTATCTTATCCCCAAGGAGCAGCAATGCCCTACTAGGAGTCAATGACAAGAGATATATATGTGCAACCCACAATTCCCAGCAGTGCATTGCTGCTCCTGAGCCTACCTCTGTATGCTTTTCACCAAAGGCTACCAGGAGAACAAAGATAACAGGACTAAATTATAAAGTTGTTTAAATTGCATGTTGTGTCTAAATAATGAGATTTTAATTATATATTACACTTAGGGCACCACTCCTTAAAACATACTTTCTGAAATTAGAAAGATTTAAAAAAAAAAAAAAAATTGTCAAAATTCATAAGAGTAGGGGAACATTTAAGTTGTGAGGAGTATGCTGCCAAATTTTGTTTGTTGAATCTACAAAAGAGGTGATTGTGACCAGATATTACTTTACACAAATAAAATGCATTGGATCAACATCAGTCAGTAGACAGTGTAGTTGCAAGTGAAAACACTTCAATTTGTGCCCACAATAGATAAAAACTAAAGTTTTGAACTTATGAAAGAGCCCTGCAGGCTCAAAACATTTCTGTTTTTTTTCCTGTCCTGGCACTTATAAAAATGCTTTTAACTTCAATAGTTATATAATTCTATATGTAAGAGTGTAAACGTTTGGCACTATATTTGTTTCTGACAATTCACAAACTTATATTGTTGCAAGGAGGCTGGGTAATTTCCCACACTTACAACTGTTATTGTTAAAGGGATAGTAAACCCCAAAATGTTCTTTTATGATTCAGATAGAACATACAATTTTAAACAACTTTCCAATTTACTTCTATTATCAAATTTTATTCATTCTCTGAAGGGACAGCATTGCACTACTGACAGGAAGCTGAAAATATCTATTTAGCCAATCACAAGAGACAAATGTGTGCAGGTACCAATTAGCAGCAGCTCCCACTAGTGTATGATATGTGCGTATTCATTTTTTTAACAAGGGATACTAAGAGAACGAAGCACGTTTGAAAATAGAAGTGAATTTAAAAGTGTCTTAAAATGACATGCTCTATCTGAATCATGCAAGTTTAATTTTGACTTTCCAATCCCTTTAACCCCTTAACGACCGACGACGTATGCCATACGTCCTAAAAAAAAAAGCACTTAACGACCGAGGACGTATGGCATACGTCGTCGGTTTAACAGAGCACTGGAAGCGATCGAAATCGCTTCCAGCTGCTCTAACAGTATTGCAGGCTTGCCTTGAGGTCTAGGCATCCTGCAATACTGTTCCCGAGTGCCGGGACCGGATTGATCACTCCCCCACGAGTGATCACTTCCGGTTTCGCTCCACGTGGAGCCCGGCAGTGTTTCAGAGCATCGGAAGCGATCGGACACGCTTCCGATGCTCTGCTTGTGTGCTAAGTGCCTCGGTGGGTCGAGGCACTTAGTTGGTTATTAAATATTAAATTAAAATTAAAAAAAACAAAACGGATAAATAAAAAAAAAGCCCAAATTGCCCCCCCCTCCCCCTTCACTAGGCATCCAAGATGGCGATGCCCAGTGCATCATGGGGCCTCTGGGGGTGTCCCTAGCCTGCATCATCATAGGGGCAAGCTAGGGTCACCCAATCTGAGCCTCCCACCCTAAAAAAAAAAAATAATAATAAAATACCCAATTTGTCTGATCATGTCAATATTTGTAAATATTGACTATGATCAGTGTGGATCTCCCTCCCTCTCCTCACTTGCCATTTTGTTGGAGAGAGAGAGAGACCTGTATTTAGCAGAGAGAAAGATTTATTTCTTTTATTTGTTAAAAAATATAGAACCAAAGGCTCTTTTCAGAGCCATTAACCCCTAGCTTGCCAGTGATCACTATATATCACTGGCAGTAGCATAGGTGCACATTTTTTTTGCTGCATTTTGCTGTCTGTGCATTTTTTTAGGGGTTAATTTTGTTGTTGCAATTTTTTAAAAACCCAAAGGCTCTTTTCAGAAACATTTAGTTAATTTAATTTTCAGAGCCATTAACCCCTAGGTTGCCAGTGATCACTATATATTACTGGCAGTAGCATAGGTGCACTTTTATTTTGCTGCATTTTGCTGTCTGTGCATTTTTTTAGGGGTTAATTTTGTTGTTGTAATTTTTTTAAAAACCCAAAGGCTCTTTTCAGAAACATTTAGTTAATTTAATTTACTTTTCAGAGCCATTAACCCCTAGCTTGCCAGTGATCGCTATAAATCACTGGCAGTTGCATAGCTGTACTTTTTTGCTGTCTGTGCATTTTTTTAGGGGTTAATTTTGTTGTTGTAATTTTTTAAAAACCCAAAGGCTCTTTTCAGAAACATTTAGTTAATTTAATTTTCAGAGCCATTAACCCCTAGCTTGCCAGTGATTGCTATAAATCACTGGCAGTTGCATAGCTGTACTTTTTTGCTGTCTGTGCATTTTTTTAGAGGTTAATTTTGTTGTTGTAATTTTTTTAAAACCCAAAGGCTCTTTTCAGAAACATTTAGTTAATTTAATTTTCAGAGCCATTAACCCCTAGCTTGCCAGTGATCGCTATAAATCACTGGCAGTAGCATAGCTGTACTTTTTTGCTAGTTAATTTAGTTAATTAATTTAGTTAATTTAATTTAATTTTCAGAGCCTTTAACCCCTAGCTTGCCAGTGATCGCTATAAATCACTGGCAGTTGCATAGCTGTACTTTTTTGCTGTCTGTGCATTTTTTTAGGGGTTAATTTTGTTGTTGTAATTTTTTAAAAACCCAAAGGCTCTTTTCAGAAACATTTAGTTAATTTAATTTAATTTTCAGAGCCATTAACCCCTAGCTTGCCAGTGATCGCTATAAATCACTGGCAGTAGCATAGCTGTACTTTTTTGCTAGTTAATTTAGTTAATTAATTTAGTTAATTTAATTTAATTTTCAGAGCCATTAACCCCTAGCTTGCCAGTGATTGCTATAAATCACTGGCAGTTGCATAGCTGTACTTTTTTGCTGTCTGTGCATTTTTTTAGGGGTTAATTTTGTTGTTGTAATTTTTTAAAAACTCAAAGGCTCTTTTCAGAAACATTTAGTTAATTTAATTTAATTTTCAGAGCCATTAACCCCTAGCTTGCCAGTGATCGCTATAAATCACTGGCAGTAGCATAGCTGTACTTTTTTGCTAGTTAATTTAGTTAATTAATTTAGTTAATTTAATTTTTTTTAGTAATTGTTTTCTGTGACAGATACAAAAATGTCACAGAAAAGATATAGTGCTGAGGAGGCGTATGCCATCCTTGCGTCAGAGTCAGATGCCTCTATTTCTGACTCAGACCCCAATTTTGACCCTATCATGTGCTCAGATACATGAATCCCTAATGAAGTATAAGGGAAGGCTGGGATTCAAGCAGTATATTCCTTCCAAACGCTCCAGATATGGGGTAAAGGTGTATAAGCTCTGTGACAGCGAGACTGGGTATACTCAGGCCTTCCGGGTGTATGAGGGAAAGGATAGCCACCTTGACCCTCCAGGTTGCCCAGAACATATGGGAACCACTGGCAAGATTGTCTGGGACCTGATATTACCCCTAATGAACAAAGGGTATCACTTGTACTTAGACAATTTTTATACAAGTGTCCTTTTGTTCAAGCTACTGTATTGCTTTGATACAGTAGCTTGCGGTACAATTAAAAAGAACCGCGCAGGTTTCCCAGGACAACTTGTACGCACCCGGCTACGAAGGGGGGAGACCTCAGCTCTGCGCCAAGAGGAGCTGTTGGCACTTAAGTACAGAGACAAGAAGGATGTATACCTTCTTACCACCATCCACACAGAGAGGACGGTGGCGGTTTCTGTACGTGGCAGAGCTGAGATCATAAGGAAGCCAGTGTGCATCAAGTCTTATAACCGGCATATGGGTGGGGTTGATCTGGCTGATCAGCTGCTGCAGCCCTACCTAATTATGCGGAAGACAAGGGCCTGGTACAAAAAGGTTGCAATTAACCTAATGCAGATTGCAACCCACAACGCTTTTTTGTTGTTCAAAAAAGCAAACCCCAGAGTTAAAAAAACTTTTTTACAGTTTCAGCTCCAGATTATTACGGGGATTTTGTACCATGATGCACCTGCTCCCCGGGCGGTGATGGGAGAGAGCAGAGTTGGGGCAACTCATTTTATTTTTAAAATCTCCCCTACTGCCGCAAAGCAGAAACCACAAAAAAAATGCAGAGTCTGTACCAAGAGGGGGAAGAGAAGGGACACCATATATCACTGTCCTGATTGCCCTGGACAGCCTGCACTCTGCATTGGGGACTGCTTCAAGCGGTACCATACAATGGTCAATTTTAAAAAAAAAAATACATTTAGTGTTATATATATATATATATATATTTTTTTTTTTGGTTATGTTTACTGTTAGATGGGTTTTTTTTTTTTTTTACTTTTACTGTGCCAGATTTTTACATTTCACTACTCTATTTTTTTCTAAAATTGGGCCTGTTATTTTTTTTTAACCAAAACCCCTGTAAAACCTATGCATGGGGGACATAGGTGTTCTCAGAGTGCCTTGCAAAAAACAACCTGAAGTATGTTTTTGTAATAACTTACAACAGTCTCTCCTAAATCATAGTCAAAAAGCAATGTGTCTGTAAAAATGAAAATTGAAAAATTACCACCATACACTTTCTCCAATTTTTTGGGCTAAAACGGTTGCTTCAAAGGCATCAAAGCACACCATATACAATACCTTGGGGTGTCAACATTTAAAAAATATACACTTTCATGGCAATAAATAAAAGTGGGGTATGCGATAGGCCACAAACTAAAGATAGGCCTATAAGAAGAAATACTCTCATTGTTAATAACTAAAATCACAAGTCATAAAATTGTAACATAACCTTCCCAAAATCCTGGCAAACCTATGCATGGGGGGCATAGGTGTACTCAGGGTGCCTTGCAGAAAACAACCTGAAGTATTCTTTTGCAATAGCTTACAACAGTCTCTCCTAAATCATAGTCAAAAAGCAATGTGTCTGTAAAAATGAAAATTGAAAAATAACCACCATACACTTTCTCCAATTTTTTGGGCTAAAACGGTTGCTTCAAAGGCATCAAAGCACACCATATACAATACCTTGGGGTGTCAACATTTAAAAAATATACACTTTCATGGCAATAAATAAAAGTGGGGTATGCAATAGGCCACAAACTAAAGATAGGCCTATCAGAAGAAATACTCTCATTGTTAATAACTAAAATCACAAGTCATAAAATTGTAACATAACCTTCCCAAAATCCTGGCAAACCTATGCATGGGGGGCATAGGTGTACTCAGGGTGCCTTGCAGAAAACAACCTGAAGTATTCTTTTGCAATAACTTACAACAGTCTCTCCTAAATCATAGTCAAAAAGCAATGTGTCTGTAAAAATGAAAATTGAAAAATAACCACCATACACTTTCTCCAATTTTTTGGGCTAAAACGGTTGCTTCAAAGGCATCAAAGCACACCATATACAATACCTTGGGGTGTCAACTTTTCAAATATATGCACATTCATGGAAAACAAATAAATTGGGGTATGTTAAAAGACCCCCCAAAAAGACGATAGGCAAAGAAAATATGTTAAATGTGAAAAAAATCACAAACGCATGTCAGACATTTGGCATTGCACCCCCCAAACAAGCCACCAAACCTATGCATAGGTGGTATCACTGAACTCAGGAGATGTTGGTGACCACATATTGGTGTCTTCTTTGGTAGTAACACATAACAGGAGCTGTGAATCCATGTCTAAAGTACAATGTATGTGAACAATAACACAAAAATATGAATGCCCAATAGTTTGACAAAGACTAGTGGTTAAATTAGTGCATGGAAAGTGTTAAAATACCTGCATTTGAAATACCCTAGGAAGTCTACTTTTCAAAAATATATGGTTTGATTGAGGTAAATTACATTGGCCGGCTTCAGAAATGTCTTAAATAGGACATGGGTGCATGGGATGTGAAAATTCAAAGTGGAAAAAATGGAATGGGCTTCCTAAAAATAAGGCCTTTTAGCCCCCAGAGAACCCAACACACCTATACATGGGTGGTATCACTGTACTCAGGAGAGGTTGTTGAACACATATTGAGGTGTTTTTTGGCAGTAACACATAACAGGAACTGAAAATCCATGCCTAAAGTACAATGTGTGTGAAAAATAACACAAAAAAATGACTACCCAAAAGTTTGACAAAGACTGGTGGTTGAATTAGTGCATGGAAAGTGTTAAAATATCAGCATTTGAAAAACCCTAGGGTGTCTACTTTTCAAAAATATATGGTTTGATGGGGGTAAATTCCATTGGCCAGCTTCAGAAATGTCCCAAATAGGACATGGGTGCATGATGACCGATGTGAAAATTCCAAGTTGAAAAACTGGAATGTGCTACCTAAAAATAAGGCCATTTAGCCCCCAGAGAACCCGACACACCTATACATAGGTGGTATCACTGTACTCAGGAGATGTTGTTGAACACATATTGAGGTGGTTTTTGGCAGTAACACATAACAGGAACTGAAAATACATGCCTAAAGTACAATGTGTGTGAAAAATAACACAAAAAAATGACTACCCAAAAGTTTGAAAAAGACTGGTGGTTGAATTAGTGCATGGAAAGTGTTAAAATATCAGCATTTGAAAAACCCTAGGGTGTCTACTTTTCAAAAATATATGGTTTGATGGGGGTAAATTCCATTGGCCAGCTTCAGAAATGTCCCAAATAGGACATGGGTGCATGATGACCGATGTGAAAATTCCAAGTTGAAAAACTGGAATGCGCTACCTAAAAATAAGGCCATTTAGCCCCCAGAGAACCCGACACACCTATACATAGGTGGTATCACTGTACTCAGGAGATGTTGTTGAACACATATTGAGGTGGTTTTTGGCAGTAACACATAACAGGAACTGAAAATACATGCCTAAAGTACAATGTGTGTGAAAAATAACACAAAAAAATGACTACACAAAAGTTTGACAAAGACTAGTGGTTGAATTAGTGCATGGAAAGTGTTAAAATACCAGCATTTGAAATACCCTAGGGTGTCTACTTTTCAAAAATATATGGTTTGATGGGGGTAAATTCCATTGGCCAGCTTCAGAAATGTCCCAAATAGGACATGGGTGCATGATGACCGATGTGAAAATTCCAAGTTGAAAAACTGGAATGCGCTACCTAAAAATAAGGCCATTTAGCCCCCAGAGAACCCGACACACCTATACATAGGTGGTATCACTGTATTTGGGAGATGTTGTTGAACACATATTGAGGTGGTTTTTGGCAGTAACACATAACAGGAACTGAAAATACATGCCTAAAGTACAATGTGTGTGAAAAATAACACAAAAAAATGACTACCCAAAAGTTTGACAAAGACTAGTGGTTGAATTAGTGCATGGAAAGTGTTAAAATACCAGCATTTGAAATACCCTAGGGTGTCTACTTTTCAAAAATATATGGTTTGATGGGGGTAAACTCCATTGGCCAGCTTCAGAAATGTCCCAAATAGGACATGGGTGCATGATGACCAATGTGAAAATTCCAAGTTGAAAAACTGGAATGTGCTACCTAAAAATAAGGCCATTTAGCCCCCAGAGAACCCGACACACCTATACATAGGTGGTATCACTGTACTCAGGAGATATTGTTGAACACATATTGAGGTGGTTTTTGGCAGTAACACATAACAGGAACTGAAAATACATGCCTAAAGTACAATGTGTGTGAAAAATAACACAAAAAAATGACTACCCAAAAGTTTGACAAAGACTAGTGGTTGAATTAGTGCATGGAAAGTGTTAAAATATCAGCATTTGAAAAACCCTAGGGTGTCTACTTTTCAAAAATATATGGTTTGATGGGGGTAAATTCCATTGGCCAGCTTCAGAAATGTCCCAAATAGGACATGGGTGCATGATGACCGATGTGAAAATTCCAAGTTGAAAAACTGGAATGCGCTACCTAAAAATAAGGCCATTTAGCCCCCAGAGAACCCGACACACCTATACATAGGTGGTATCACTGTACTCAGGAGATGTTGTTGAACACATATTGAGGTGGTTTTTGGCAGTAACACATAACAGGAACTGAAAATACATGCCTAAAGTACAATGTGTGTGAAAAATAACACAAAAAAATTACTACACAAAAGTTTGACAAAGACTAGTGGTTGAATTAGTGCATGGAAAGTGTTAAAATACCAGCATTTGAAATACCCTAGGGTGTCTACTTTTCAAAAATATATGGTTTGATGGGGGTAAATTCCATTGGCCAGCTTCAGAAATGTCCCAAATAGGACATGGGTGCATGATGACCGATGTGAAAATTCCAAGTTGAAAAACTGGAATGTGCTACCTAAAAATAAGGCCATTTAGCCCCCAGAGAACCCGACACACCTATACATAGGTGGTATCACTGTATTTGGGAGATGTTGTTGAACACATATTGAGGTGGTTTTTGGCAGTAACACATAACAGGAACTGAAAATACATGCCTAAAGTACAATGTGTGTGAAAAATAACACAAAAAAATGACTACCCAAAAGTTTGACAAAGACTGGTGGTTGAATTAGTGCATGGAAAGTGTTAAAATATCAGCATTTGAAAAACCCTAGGGTGTCTACTTTTCAAAAATATATGGTTTGATGGGGGTAAATTCCATTGGCCAGCTTCAGAAATGTCCCAAATAGGACATGGGTGCATGATGACCGATGTGAAAATTCCAAGTTGAAAAACTGGAATGCGCTACCTAAAAATAAGGCCATTTAGCCCCCAGAGAACCCGACACACCTATACATAGGTGGTATCACTGTACTCAGGAGATGTTGTTGAACACATATTGAGGTGGTTTTTGGCAGTAACACATAACAGGAACTGAAAATACATGCCTAAAGTACAATGTGTGTGAAAAATAACACAAAAAAATGACTACACAAAAGTTTGACAAAGACTAGTGGTTGAATTAGTGCATGGAAAGTGTTAAAATACCAGCATTTGAAATACCCTAGGGTGTCTACTTTTCAAAAATATATGGTTTGATGGGGGTAAATTCCATTGGCCAGCTTCAGAAATGTCCCAAATAGGACATGGGTGCATGATGACCGATGTGAAAATTCCAAGTTGAAAAACTGGAATGCGCTACCTAAAAATAAGGCCATTTAGCCCCCAGAGAACCCGACACACCTATACATAGGTGGTATCACTGTATTTGGGAGATGTTGTTGAACACATATTGAGGTGGTTTTTGGCAGTAACACATAACAGGAACTGAAAATACATGCCTAAAGTACAATGTGTGTGAAAAATAACACAAAAAAATGACTACCCAAAAGTTTGACAAAGACTAGTGGTTGAATTAGTGCATGGAAAGTGTTAAAATACCAGCATTTGAAATACCCTAGGGTGTCTACTTTTCAAAAATATATGGTTTGATGGGGGTAAACTCCATTGGCCAACTTCAGAAATGTCCCAAATAGGACATGGGTGCATGATGACCAATGTGAAAATTCCAAGTTGAAAAACTGGAATGTGCTACCTAAAAATAAGGCCATTTAGCCCCCAGAGAACCCGACACACCTATACATAGGTGGTATCACTGTACTCAGGAGATATTGTTGAACACATATTGAGGTGGTTTTTGGCAGTAACACATAACAGGAACTGAAAATACATGCCTAAAGTACAATGTGTGTGAAAAATAACACAAAAAAATGACTACCCAAAAGTTTGACAAAGACTAGTGGTTGAATTAGTGCATGGAAAGTGTTAAAATATCAGCATTTGAAAAACCCTAGGGTGTCTACTTTTCAAAAATATATGGTTTGATGGGGGTAAATTCCATTGGCCAGCTTCAGAAATGTCCCAAATAGGACATGGGTGCATGATGACCGATGTGAAAATTCCAAGTTGAAAAACTGGAATGCGCTACCTAAAAATAAGGCCATTTAGCCCCCAGAGAACCCGACACACCTATACATAGGTGGTATCACTGTACTCAGGAGATGTTGTTGAACACATATTGAGGTGGTTTTTGGCAGTAACACATAACAGGAACTGAAAATACATGCCTAAAGTACAATGTGTGTGAAAAATAACACAAAAAAATTACTACACAAAAGTTTGACAAAGACTAGTGGTTGAATTAGTGCATGGAAAGTGTTAAAATACCAGCATTTGAAATACCCTAGGGTGTCTACTTTTCAAAAATATATGGTTTGATGGGGGTAAATTCCATTGGCCAGCTTCAGAAATGTCCCAAATAGGACATGGGTGCATGATGACCGATGTGAAAATTCCAAGTTGAAAAACTGGAATGTGCTACCTAAAAATAAGGCCATTTAGCCCCCAGAGAACCCGACACACCTATACATAGGTGGTATCACTGTATTTGGGAGATGTTGTTGAACACATATTGAGGTGGTTTTTGGCAGTAACACATAACAGGAACTGAAAATACATGCCTAAAGTACAATGTGTGTGAAAAATAACACAAAAAAATGACTACCCAAAAGTTTGACAAAGACTAGTGGTTGAATTAGTGCATGGAAAGTGTTAAAATACCAGCATTTGAAATACCCTAGGGTGTCTACTTTTCAAAAATATATGGTTTGATGGGGGTAAACTCCATTGGCCAGCTTCAGAAATGTCCCAAATAGGACATGGGTGCATGATGACCAATGTGAAAATTCCAAGTTGAAAAACTGGAATGTGCTACCTAAAAATAAGGCCATTTAGCCCCCAGAGAACCCGACACACCTATACATAGGTGGTATCACTGTACTCAGGAGATATTGTTGAACACATATTGAGGTGGTTTTTGGCAGTAACACATAACAGGAACTGAAAATACATGCCTAAAGTACAATGTGTGTGAAAAATAACACAAAAAAATGACTACCCAAAAGTTTGACAAAGACTAGTGGTTGAATTAGTGCATGGAAAGTGTTAAAATATCAGCATTTGAAAAACCCTAGGGTGTCTACTTTTCAAAAATATATGGTTTGATGGGGGTAAATTCCATTGGCCAGCTTCAGAAATGTCCCAAATAGGACATGGGTGCATGATGACCGATGTGAAAATTCCAATTTGAAAAACTGGAATGCGCTACCTAAAAATAAGGCCATTTAGCCCCCAGAGAACCCGACACACCTATACATAGGTGGTATCACTGTACTCAGGAGATGTTGTTGAACACATATTGAGGTGGTTTTTGGCAGTAACACATAACAGGAACTGAAAATACATGCCTAAAGTACAATGTGTGTGAAAAATAACACAAAAAAATTACTACACAAAAGTTTGACAAAGACTAGTGGTTGAATTAGTGCATGGAAAGTGTTAAAATACCAGCATTTGAAATACCCTAGGGTGTCTACTTTTCAAAAATATATGGTTTGATGGGGGTAAATTCCATTGGCCAGCTTCAGAAATGTCCCAAATAGGACATGGGTGCATGATGACCGATGTGAAAATTCCAAGTTGAAAAACTGGAATGCGCTACCTAAAAATAAGGCCATTTAGCCCCCAGAGAACCCGACACACCTATACATAGGTGGTATCACTGTATTTGGGAGATGTTGTTGAACACATATTGAGGTGGTTTTTGGCAGTAACACATAACAGGAACTGAAAATACATGCCTAAAGTACAATGTGTGTGAAAAATAACACAAAAAAATGACTACCCAAAAGTTTGACAAAGACTAGTGGTTGAATTAGTGCATGGAAAGTGTTAAAATATCAGCATTTGAAAAACCCTATGGTGTCTACTTTTCAAAAATATATGGTTTGATGGAGGTAAATTCCATTGGCCAGCTTCAGAAATGTCCCAAATAGGACATGGGTGCATGATGACCGATGTGAAAATTCCAAGTTGAAAAACTGGAATGCGCTACCTAAAAATAAGGCCATTTAGCCCCCAGAGAACCCGACACACCTATACATAGGTGGTATCACTGTACTCAGGAGATGTTGTTGAACACATATTGAGGTGGTTTTTGGCAGTAACACATAACAGGAACTGAAAATACATGCCTAAAGTACAATATGTGTGAAAAATAACACAAAAAAATTACTACACAAAAGTTTGACAAAGACTAGTGGTTGAATTAGTGCATGGAAAGTGTTAAAATACCAGCATTTGAAATACCCTAGGGTGTCTACTTTTCAAAAATATATGGTTTGATGGGGGTAAATTCCATTGGCCAGCTTCAGAAATGTCCCAAATAGGACATGGGTGCATGATGACCGATGTGAAAATTCCAAGTTGAAAAACTGGAATGCGCTACCTAAAAATAAGGCCATTTAGCCCCCAGAGAACCCGACACACCTATACATAGGTGGTATCACTGTATTTGGGAGATGTTGTTGAACACATATTGAGGTGGTTTTTGGCAGTAACACATAACAGGAACTGAAAATACATGCCTAAAGTACAATGTGTGTGAAAAATAACACAAAAAAATGACTACCCAAAAGTTTGACAAAGACTAGTGGTTGAATTAGTGCATGGAAAGTGTTAAAATACCAGCATTTGAAATACCCTAGGGTGTCTACTTTTCAAAAATATATGGTTTGATGGGGGTAAACTCCATTGGCCAGCTTCAGAAATGTCCCAAATAGGACATGGGTGCATAATGACCAATGTGAAAATTCCAAGTTGAAAAACTGGAATGTGCTACCTAAAAATAAGGCCATTTAGCCCCCAGAGAACCCGACACACCTATACATAGGTGGTATCACTGTACTCAGGAGATATTGTTGAACACATATTGAGGTGGTTTTTGGCAGTAACACATAACAGGAACTGAAAATACATGCCTAAAGTACAATGTGTCTGAAAAATAACACAAAAAAATGACTACCCAAAAGTTTGACAAAGACTAGTGTAGGGCTGCAACAACTAATCGGTAAGTTTGATGATAAAAATAGTTGCCAACAAATTTCATTATCAATTAGGTGGTCAGCGATTAGTTGGTCAATTGCACAGCACCAGCTGCTTTAATCTGATGATCTACTGCAACTAAGATTGTGCAAAAAAAATTTAATTTATTTATTTTTTAAATCTTTTTTCTATCCAATTAATCGGACAATAATCATCCGATTAATCGGATAGAAAAAATAATAATAAATAAAAATGTTTGCACAATACCATGTGCAGGAGTTCATCGGATTGAAGCAACTGGTTCTGTGCAATTAACCAACTAATCGCTGACCACCTAATTGATAATGAGATTCTTTGACAACTATTTTTATGATCAATCTTACCGATTAGTTGTTGCAGCCCTAGACTAGTGGTTGAATTAGTGCATGGAAAGTGTTAAAATACCAGCATTTGAAATACCCTAGGGTGTCTACTTTTCAAAAATATATGGTTTGATGGGGGTAAATTCCATTGGCCAGCTTCAGAAATGTCCCAAATAGGACATGGGTGCATGATGACCGATGTGAAAATTCCAAGTTGAAAAACTGGAATGCGCTACCTAAAAATAAGGCCATTTAGCCCCCAGAGAACCCGACACACCTATACATAGGTGGTATCACTGTACTCAGGAGATATTGTTGAACACATATTGAGGTGTTTTTTGGCAGTAACACATAACAGGAACTGAAAATACATGCCTAAAGTACAATGTGTGTGAAAAATAACACAAAAAAATGACTACCCAAAAGTTTGACAAAGACTAGTGGTTGAATTGGTGCATGGAAAGTGTTAAAATACCAGCATTTGAAATACCCTAGGGTGTCTACTTTTCAAAAATATATTGTTTGATGGGGGTAAATTCCATTGGCCAGCTTCAGAAATGTCCCAAATAGGACATGGGTGCATGATGACCGATGTGAAAATTCCAAGTTGAAAAACTGGAATGCGCTCTCTAAAAATAAGGGCTTTTAGCCCACAGAGAACCCGACACACCTATACATGGGTGGTATTACTGTACCCAGGAGATGCTACTGAAGATATATTAGGGTGTTATTCGGCAGTAACCCTTACCATTTTATCAGTAAATGTATTCTTAAATTGCTATTTGTCAAAAAATCAAATTATTTTCCCCCCCCCCCCAAACTTTGGCATAGATTGGTGGTAAAATGGTTGCATGAAAAAAGTCAAAATACCCCAAGTTTAATACCTTAGGTTGTCTTCTTTTAAAATATATATACATTTGAAGGGTTATTCAGGGATTCCTGACAGATATTGGTGTTACAATGTAACTATCGCCAATTTTGAAAAAACATGGTTTTGAAATAGCAAAGTGCTACTTGTACTTATTGCCCTATAACTTGCAAAAAAAGCAAAGAACATGTAAACATTGGGTATTTCTAAACTCAAGACAAAATTTAGAAACTGTTTAGCATTGGTATTTTATGGTGGTTGTAGATGTGTTAGAGATTTTGGGGCTCAAAGTTAGAAAAAGTGTTTTTTTTTTCATTTTTTCCTAATATTTTATAATTTTTTATAGTAAATTATAAGATATGATGAAAATAATGGTATCTTTAGAAAGTCCATTTAATGGCGAGAAAAACGGTATATAATATGTGTGGGTACAGTAAATGAGTAAGAGGAAAATAACAGTTAAACACAAACATCGCAGAAATGCAAAAATAGCCTTGGTCCCAGATGGTCAACAAATTGAAAAGTGGCCTGGTCACTAAGGGGTTAAGTCAAAGGGGTATATCTATCAAGCCACCAAATTTTCCACTAGTTACTTAACAGAAATACATTTCTATGGTTAGTAAACTAGGCTATTGCTATTGTGTGGACTAGTAGTGATATGTTTTTAAAAATAGTAATAATAATAATAATAATAATAATACATCAATCTGTTGCATAATAGAATCTTATATATTTCCAATGGTTGAACACCATAATCATGAGTTTTAAAATTAGTTAAAATTGTATGAGTGCTCTTACACTGATACCATCTCTTGGTTGGCTAATTAAGTAACCAATCACAATACTAGGAAAAAAATTGTTTAAAGTAGAAACTCCAAACTAGGTCCAGACCCACAGTAAGGATGAGTACTCTAAGTAATTGTTATTGTTGTGGCTAGAAAAGTTGACAGCAGGCCACACAAACTCTAAGGGGACACATATTTTTGTGTGATTGGTAGGGGGGTCATGAAATCAGAGAGGGTCCCTTAGATTTTGGATATTTCACTTGATTAGGGGTATATGTTATTGGGGCTCATGTAAGTGAACCACTTGAGTGTTAGGAACTGATTTTCTCAGAGAGTTGTGTAAGGTAGACCAAAGGTTGCTAAGACAAGTTGCAGATAGTGAGGCCATGGGCACCAGGAGCATATCTAGATATGTTTCATACATCAGCATTTTAAACAGCACATCTGCTGACCCCCACTACACTATTTGCACCCTGTACAATAGCTAACACATATTGTCTTAAACTTTTGAAAAATGGCACTACAACCAATCAGATATATATTTATATTTTGATATTTGTGCCTGTACCACATACTGCACTCAAAAAATTAATTGTCAAATTTTGCCTAAATACTTTCTCAGTTTTAGGTCCTTAAAGGTGGGAGGTGCAGATGAAGTAAGTTGCTTGGATACAAAGGATGTCCCAGCATATTATGGTATCTAGGATGAAGTACTGATTTCTAAGGATGTTGATATAAGGTTTTGTAACCCTTTGGGCTAGGCATTAACTGTGTCCGTTATTCTCCACATCTAATGGATTTGCAGCCTCTCATGTCCATGTCATGCTTTTGATGCCGCCCTCACTACCCTTTAATGAGTTAATAAATAATATGTAATTTCTTTCTAATAAACCTCATATCATTTGTTTTGGGGTAACTTAGGGAGTGTTAGGTTAGGGGGGTTAGATGTTAGTGGTTTACTTTGCTGAGGGGAATGGCGGTTAATGGGTTAAGAGTGTAGAAGGATTGTTTGTGATGTGGGGGTAAGGTAGCTTAGGGGTTAAGAGTGTAGTGGTTTACTTTGCGGTGGGGCTTGTGGCAGTTTAGAGGCTAATATTGTAGTGGGGACTTTGCGATGGGCTATACCACATAGCCCATTGCAAAGTCCCCACTACAATATTAGGGGTTATTAGAGTAGGAGGCTTATGTGGTTTTGGGGTTATTAGAGTAGGGGGCTTATGTGGATTTGGGTTAGTGTGAGTATGGGTGTTAGTTTTTTTCCACTTTTCTCTCTCCATTCAAGTCAGCTCTTTGCATGAGTCCGGTTAGCACTGAAGCGATAACCATTTACTTTCTACTTGTAATACGAGCAATACCCAACTTGCGCAAAGAGCTGAAGTCGAGCGGTGTTAGCGTGCAAGCGGGAGCGGTAATTACTGCTCCACTCGTTATTTAGCACTTAGTCTTTAATGTCCCTTTAAAGTGATTAAGAATAATGAAGCAGATACATTTTACATGCACATTAACTAGTGATAGATCATGATGAATGAACCCTAATTTTCGAAGTGCTCTTTGTTAGAAAGTCAAAGACTGAAGAAATATTTTCTTTGCAATCAAGTTCAAGCAGCATCCAAAGAAATATGATTAACAGTCAAACCGTTTTTAGTGTTTGCTGCGGTTCTTGATAAGTGCGTGCCAGTACAGGAGCTGAGGCAGCGTTTGTGTATAATCACATATTTGTGCTCATAGGCTTCTGGGTTTTTTCCAAGACTGTATGTTACCATATCTATGTGCAAGATAAAGCAGTGTTGTTTTTGGATATCAGCAATATATATTTGACTGACTTCTCTTTGCAGCTGTAGTGAATAAAGCAAAACTATAATATTAGTACTCATCTAACTATAATATTGGTACTTGTCAAACCTTAAAGGGATTTGCTTTGTTCTCTTCATTTTCTTAGTTGAAAGCTAAACTTAGGTAGGCTCATATGCTAATTTCTAAGCCCTTGAAGGCCGCCTCTTATCTGAATGCATTTGACAGTTTCTCACAGCTAGAGGGCGTTAGTTCATGTGTTTCATATTAATAACAGAGTGCTCATGCACATGGAGTTATTTAAGAGTCAGCACTAATTGCTTGAAATGGAAGTCTGTCAAAAGAACTGAAATAAGGGGGCAGTCTGCAGAGGCTTAGATACAAGGTAATCACAGAGGTAAAAAGTATATTAATATAACAGTGTTGGTTATGCAAAACTGCAGAATGGAATATAAAGAGATTATCGTTTTAAACAATAACATTTCTGGTGTTTACTATCCCTTTAAAGGGATATTAAACTCATTTTCAATGTTCTTCTATTTTCTAATTTGCTTTGTTCTCTAGCTATCCTTTATTTTAAAGAATATCTAGGTAGCCTCAGGAGCACCATAGCACTACTGGGAGTTAGCTGATGATTGGTGATTGTACATATATGCCTCTTGTGATTGGCTCACCTGATGTGTTCTGCTAGTTCCCAGTAGTGCATTGCCACTCCTTTAAAAAGAATACTAAGAGAACAAAGTAAATTTGATAATAGAAGTAAATTGTAAAGTTGTTTACAAATCGTATGTGAATCATGAAAGAACATTTTTGGATTCCATGTCCCTTTAATGGAAATACACTGATCTTGCTCAATTTTAGTCTAATAATGCCCCTTTTCCTTTCTTTCTTTGAATTTCTTTGGATTTCTCAGAGACATTAACTTGTATGTCAATTAATTCCAAATTGAAGCAATTACTCATAATTTACCACCAAAAATGGTTGCATTACCTGAATTGATGTGCACAATTGTATAGAGAGATATGGAAAACAAACATTATCTGATGTGCATATAAAAGTTCAATATAAAAAAATATATTAAAGGGACAGTATACACCAATTTTTTTTATATACAGTGGGGCAAAAAAGTATTTAGTCAGCCACCAATTGTGCAAGTTCTCCCACTTAAGAAGATGAGAGAGGCCTGTAATTTTCATCATAGGTATACCTCAACTACGAGAGACAAAATGTGGAAACAAATCCAGACAATCACATTGTCTGATTTGGAAAGAATTTATTTGCATATTATGGTGGAAAATAAGTATTTGGTCACCTACAAGCAAGCAAGATTTCTGGCTCTCACAGACCTGTATCTTCTTCTTTAAGAGGCTCCTCTGTCCTCCACTCATTACCTGTATTAATGGCACCTGTTTGAACTTGTTATCAGTATAAAAGACACCTGTCCACAACCTCAAACAGTCACACTCCAAACTCCACTATGGTGAAGACCAAAGAGCTGCTGAAGGACACCAGAAACAAAATTGTAGACCTGCACCAGGCTGGGAAGACTGAATCTGCAATAGGCAAGCAGCTTGGTGTAAAGAAATCAACTGTGGGAACAATAATTAGAAAATGGAAGACATACAAGGCCACTGATAATCTCCCTCGATCTGGGGCTCCACGAAAGATCTCACCCCGTGGGGTCAAAATAATCACAAGAACGGTGAGCAAACATACCAGAACCACACAGGGGGACCTAGTGAATGACCTGCAGAGAGCTGGGACCAACGTAACAAAGGCTACCATCAGTAAAACACTACGCCACCAGGGACTCAGATCCTGCAGTGCCAGACATGTCCCCTTGCTTAAGCCAGTACATGTCCGGGCCCATCTGAAGTATGCTAGAGAGCATTTGGATGATCCAGAAGCGGATTGGGAGAATGTCATATGGTCAGATGAAACCAAAGTAGAACTGTTTGGTAGAAACACAACTTATCGTGTTTGGAGGAGAGAGAATGCTGAGTTGCAACTAAAGAACACCATACCTATTGTGAAGCATGGGGGTGGCAACATCATGCTTTGGGGCTGTTTCTCTGCAAAGGGAACAGGACGGCTGATCCGTGTACATGAAAGAATGAATGGGGCCATGTATTGTGAGATTTTGAGTGCAAACCTCCTTCCATCAGCAAGGGCATTGAAGATGAAACGTGGCTGGGTCTTTCAGCATGACAATGATCCCAAACACACCGCCCGGGCAATGAAGGAGTAGCTTCGTAAGAAGCATTTCAAGGTCCTGGAGTGGCCTAGCCAGTCTCCAGATCTCAACCCCATAGAAAACCTTTGGAGGGAGTTGAAAGTCTGTGTTGCCCAGTGACAGCCCCAAAACATCACTGCTCTAGAGGAGATCTGCATGCAGGAATGGGCCAACATACCAGCAACAGTGTGTGACAACCTTGTGAAGACTTACCGAAAACGTTTGACCTCTGTCATTGCCAACAAAGGATATATAACAAAGTATTGAGATGAACTTTTGATATTGACCAAATACTTATTTTCCACAATAATTTGCAAATAAATTCTTTCCAAATCAGACAATGTGATTGTCTAGATTTGAATCCACATTTTGTCTCTCATAGTTGAGGTATACCTATGATGAAAATTACAGGCCTCTCTCATCTTCTTAAGTGGGAGAACTTGCACAATTGGTGGCTGACTAAATACTTTTTTGCCCCACTGTAACTGCATGTAATAGACACTACTATAAAGAAGAATGTGCATGGATACTGATCAAAAAATCCAGTATAAAACATTTTAAAAACTTACTTTGAAGCTCCCAGTTTAGCACTGATGAGATTAGGCTTGGACACCCAGTGAAAGGGGCTTGGGAAGCAGAAACAGCAGACACTCCCCTCTCCACCTCCCCTGCATATAAAAAGACCCATTACACAAACAAGAGTTTGTAGACATTAGTATACATCTAAAACTTTGGGGCTTGTTTAGGAGTCTGAAAATCAGCATAATGTTATTTAAAAATAAGCAAAACTATACATTGTTACAAAAACACCCCCAGACGGGCTATATAAATAGATCATCAATAATACATTTATGCAAAGAAAAATCTAGTGTACAATCTCCCTTTAAAGCTTTTTCCATAAAAATATAACCTTACAAATGCCAGTGGCTTGCGTAAATGTTTTACACCTATATGCTGGATAATTATTTTTTTTAGAAATTTGCTATGCATTGGTTGGGTCTGATTCCTGTGAAAATTCCAATGATAATTCTACTTTTGACAAAAATAATTATGGCATCCAAGGCCTGTACTTACATAAGGCAGACCAACTGATTACACTTCATGTGCAGTACTCAATGAGCTGGTCAGCTATTTTACTACAGCATTACTTTTATTTGCTGAATCTTCACTTTAAGAAGCATGTGAGAGTTACAAGCGCTGCATTTAAGAACTATAGAATCTTTAACCTCAAAATCCTCATCAAATATTGAAATATTTAAAACTTGGTCATGTTTATTTTACCTCCTTTTACTGTAATTTAGCACAGCAACATTCTGTAAAGTGATTGCTTGACAATGCAGTTATCTCATTTTATATCTGTCCTTAAAGGACCAGTAAAGACAGTAGATTTGCACAATCAACAAATTCAAGATAACAAGACTATGCAATAGCACTTAGTCTGAACTTCTTTTTTTTTTTTTTTTATATATATCTTTTATTTGACATCCAACAATACATAACAATAACAATTGGGCAAACGTATTATTTCAGCCTGCCACACAGGGTAGGTTATGAATCAACAAAAACATTATTATATATCATGTTTTCCTTATTCTTATTCCATTACCCACCCTCTTCCTTTCTTAATATTCATATAACAAAACGTATATGAGTGTAACAAACTGAAATTAACCTTATATTGAGGAATTATGTCTTAGAAAAAAAAAGAAAAGAGTCTATCCTAAATCAAAATTAAAATCATATGAACCTCCTATCATGACCTACTTAAAGAATACAGCTATAGCCTTAAATTTACCATAACATAAAAATCTACATGTGTAGATTGCCAATTTAGGTCATGTAGTTCATGCCCAGATAGCATATATTAGTTGGAATAATTTTCTAATAGATTAACAGGAAAGAAACAAAACAAAGAGAAAAAAGAGAGAAAGGGAAAAAAAACAAAAAACTTAGTCTGAACTTCAAATGAGTAGTAGTTTTTTTCTGACAATTTTAAAAGTTATGACTATTTCCACTCCCCTTGTACCATGTTACAGCCATCAGCCAATCACAAATGCATATAGGTACCATGTGACAGCCATCAGCCAATCACAAATGCAAATAAATTTATTCTGTGAATTCTTGCACATGCTCAGTAGGAGCTGGTGACTCAAAACATTTAAATATAAAAAGACTGCATATTTAATATTAATGTAAGTAAAGTGGAAACTTGCATGCTCTATCTGAATAATGAAAGTTTAATTTTGACTTGAGTATCCCTTTAACTGGCTATGCTAAAGGAGATAGGCTTAACAACATATTCACAAGGATTTTCAAAAGGTACATTCCTAGACTGCAAAAAAAGACAAATTTTGCTAAAAAATATTTAAAAAAAATCACAGTTTTAAATATATTAAAGCACATATTTTATATGCAGATATTTTGCAATGCAGTGATAATTGTGGTACTCAATTCCTAAAATATAGTTTATTTTTCTTTACTTTTTTTTGTTTGTTTATAATACAAACAATTAATCTGAAGTCATTATGGTTTGTATGTAACCAACCTAATCACTGGAGAGGTGTAGATTTATTTCTGGGGATTTGCATTATAAGAGGAAGATTTGTAGCTTTGATTGTAAACAAATTAACAAATGATTTACAAATGTGCATTTAGACATTTTTACAACATTTAATTAATTCTTTTTCCTCCACACTCAGTCTTAAATACGAGACTGTTTTCACAAAAGCAAATTGTGTTTGCAATAGTACAACTAGTGGAGGCAATACATCTGCCATGTGATGAACGCCACTTAGAATGGGTCATTAAACCGAAACACTTGGCAAAATCTTTATCAATGCTGTTCAGTGACGCATTTGATGCGTTAACTACAACATCGAGTAAGAAAGGTTTGAACACCAACAAAACTGGAACATTTAATTTGGTTCACAGAATAAATAGTTTGAAAAACAGTCCATGTTGCAACAACCTAAATTTTTCCATTTGATTTGTGATTATGCAGATCCACTGGCAGCAAAAATCAAAAGCAAAATATATGTGTGACTAAAAAAACCCGAGGGCATTTTGTGAAGAACAATTAAGGTAATTGTGCTACAACTATTTGCTTTTATTTGTACATTATCCTGTGCATTAAACAGTTTTTAAATTTAAAGGGACACTGTACCCAAAAATTTAATTTTGTGATTCAGATTGAGCATGAAATTTTAAGCAAATTTCGAATTTACTCCTATTATCAAATTTTCTTCATTATCTTGGTATCTTTATTTGAAATGCAAGAATGTAAGTTTAGATGCCGGCCCATTTTTGGTGAACAACCTGGGTTGTCCTTGCTGATTGGTGGATACATTCATCCACCAATAAAAAAGTGCTGTCCAGAGTACTGAAACCAAAAAAAAGCTTAGATGCCTTCTTTTTCAAATAATGATAGCAAGAGAATGAAGAAAAATTGATAATAGGAGTAAATTAGAAAGTTGCTTAAAATTGCATGCTCTTTCTGAATTACAAATGAACAAATTTGGGTTCAGTGTCCCTTTAAGGAATATTAATAAAACAAACCTAAAATTATATTGACATAATTTAAACACAAGGATGTCCAGCAAAAAAAACAAAAAACTATCATAACATATTTTGCTTTTTTCACACATTTATGACATACACATTGTGGAGTATATCATAAAATTATTAACAGTATGTGTTAAAGGGACATTTAATTACACGTAGTAAAACAACTTTTCAATATAGTTTCATTATTTATTTTGTTCTCTTTTCTTGTAATTCAGTTCTGAGTTTTGTATGCTTTCCAATTCATACTAAACATTGTAGTGCAGACACAGCTATATTCCCCACAGTAATTGGTTGCACACATTAGTAAGCCATTTATAACGATTCCTAATTGGCCTCAGCAGAAAAGATAACCTAAGTTACAATATGGTGGCACCTATTGCTTTATGAACATTAACTTTAGTCTTATTTTTTTTCCAATATTTAAACAACTAATATAATTTTTAAAAATACATGTACAAATTATTCTCAGGCTAATCTTTGCTCTGAATACATGATTCAACCAATGATTTATTGAGGGCCAGATTAAGAGTGGAGCTCAAACGTTTGCGCGCAAGTGATATTGGGTTTTCACTTTTGTTTGCGCACTGGTATAACAAGTTGAAAGTAAACGCGATCGCTTGAGCGCAATTAAAGTTAACGCTTCTCGGGTTAGCACATCCTCAGAGCAGTGGTTAACTGTTTTGCAAAACAAAAAAGTGTCACAAAACATAATAACACCAGCTAATAATTTTAAAAAAATTAAAATTTTTGCACACAAAATTTATAAGGGTTCAAAGATATGAGGTCTCAGGCAGGCAAAGGGCTTTAACCAAGAGATCCATACAAACACATGTCTAAAGATGTATTTGTATGTATATATAAATGTCTATGTATACATATGTATATATATGTTTACGTATTTACAGACATATACAATTATAACCCCTAAATACATATATACTTATATATATATATATATATATATATATATATATATATATATATATATATATAAGTTTATTGAAGCCCTTTGTAGTTAAGTAGATGAAAACATGAAAAATCATCATTGGAATGAGAAATATTCATATTTTCATGTCAGGTTAGAGCAAGTTGGGTATTCACTTTTTCCCACTCTTTTTGCTCCATTTACTTCTATGGGGGAATAGGTTATTGCGCACGTGATATTGTTAGTTTGGCTTTTTGCATGCGTCAGGTGGCAATAACTTTCAACTCATAATACCAGCACAACCCGACGCATGCAAAAAGCTTACTTCTAGTGCAATTAGCGCTCCAAACGTTATCTGGCCCTTAGTGTTTAATGTCCTTTTAAAGATACCAAACATAGTGCTATTGTTTATTACCAATACTTTACCTCTATACACATATGAACAATCTCACAGAGCTTGGGTCAATAGTTTTCATTCAATAGCATTAAAAATTAACATTTTATTGCATGTTTTACAAACATTTTTGTTCAACAACATTGGTCTAGATATTAAGTGGCGTGCTAATGTTAGCGTGGGATGCAATGAGCAATATCGCGACTGTGCTAAAAAACGTGCAAATTACATGTTGAAACTAAATGGTAGCACTCAAGCCCAAACAAAAATTGCGCTCAAAGTATTAGAGAAACGTCACACCTAGTGTAAAATGTAAGGGTTAAAAAAAAAGTTCACAAAACATATCAAAATAAACTATTACACACATATATACACTTTCTAATAAAAAAGATCATATAAATATTAAAAAAATTTTTTATAAGGGTTAAAAGGGATATGGTATATGACAAGGTATCAGGGTATTTGACTGGGAAGGGCTATATATGTGTGTGTGTATATATATATATATATGTAGATGTATATTTATGTGTTGTTTATATGTGTAAGTATGCATATACATACATATATACACACATGTATATACATATGTGTATATATATATATATATATATATATATATATATATATATACCTATATACACACACACACACTTTTTAGCCCTTTCCAGTTAAACACCTTGAAACATGAAATATAATTTTTATTCAATTTTAATACTTTTTTAATGTTTTAATGTGTTTTGAATATAAATACTTTACATTACAATTACAATGTTCTTGACCTAGAATAAAATGTTATTTTTGTTTTTAAATAATATATTCAAGTGGATATAAAAAGTCTACACACCCCTGTTAAAATGTCAGGTTTCTGTGATGTAAAAAAATGAGACAAAAATAAATTATTTCAGAACTTTTTCCACCTTTAATGTGACCTATAAACTATACAACTCAATTGAAAAACAAACTGAAATATTTTAGGTAAAGAGAAATAAAAATAAAAAACTCAAATAATATGGTTGCATAAGTGTGAACACCCTTAAACTAATACTTTATTGAAACCCCTTTTGATTTTATTACAGCACTCAGTCTTTTTGGGTATGAGTCTTTCAGCATGGCACATCTTGACTTGGCAAGATTTGCCCACTCTTCTTTGCAAAAACACTCTAAATCTGTCAGATTGCAAGGGTATCTCCTGTGCCTAGCCCTCTTCAGATCACCCCTCAGATTTTGAATTGGATTCAAGTCTGGGCTCTGGCTGGGCCATCCCAAAACTTTAATCTTCTTCTGGTGAAGCCATTCCTTTGTTAATTTGGATGTATGCTTTGGGTCGTTGTCATGCTGAAAGATGAAGTTCCTCTTCATGTTCAGCTTTCTAGCAGAAGCCTGAAGGTTTTGTGCCAATATTGTCTGTTATTTGGAACTGTTTATTATTCCCTCTACCTTGACTAAGGCCCCAGTTCCAGCTGAAGAAAAACAGCCCCAAAGCATGATGCTGCCACCACCATGCTTCACTGTGGGTATGGTGTTCTTTTGGTGATATGCAGTGTTGTTTTTGCACCAAACATATCTTTTGGAATTATGGCCAAAAAGTTCAACTTTGGTTTCATCAGACCAGAACACCTTTTGCAACATGCTTTTGGGAAACTTCAGATGTGTGTATGTATATATATATATATATATATATATATATATATATATATATATATATATACCTGTATATATCATACCAAGTAATCAAATATAAATATATATTTAAAAATAAAAAGAAAATTTTCTGCTATGTGAAGAAAATTGGAATGTAACATATGCATAACTACCTTCTGTATTAGATCAGTTGGTCTAATGTTGGTTGGCGTGCAAGCGATAGATCAGGTTGATATATCTTCATTGAAGTCTATGGGGAGAAAAAGTTAACACGGTTGGCAACATCCGAAGTCCCAAAGTTGTCGCGCATCAGACTCTTGCACTAACCTTTTACTTTCAACCATGGAAAGTACATTATTATTATTAATATGGAAATTAAAATACATAGTTTTATTGAAATCTTAAATAGGTTCGTAGGCTGACTAAAGACCTACAATTCTATAAGTAAAACTATAATTTAGAATAATACCATAATGAAATAAAATGTTCTTAATGGATTCTAAATAAATAAATTAGTTTCCAGTGTGTTTATAAATTGTAAAGCTTAAAGGGACATGAAACCCAATATTTTTCTTTCATAATTCAGATAGATCATACAATTTTAAACAACTTTCCAATTTACTTCTATTATCTAATTACTTTATTTTCTTGGTATCCTTATTTAAAGAGCAGTAATGCACTACTGGCAGCAGCTAGCTGAAAGCCAATGACAAGAGGTATATATTTGCAACCACCAATCAGTAGCTTCTGAGCCTAACAAGGTATACTTTTCAAGTATATATAAAAAATGAAACAAATTATATAATAGAAATAAATTGGAAAGTTGTTTAAAATGGTTTGCTCTATCTGAATCATGAAAACAAACAAACGTGTTTCATGTTATCAGGGAACACCAACAATAAAGGCTGTATGTGCAAACCACATCAGGGAATTCATACAATTTATAAAGTATGCAATATATTTTATGCATCACCTATGTTTACAGGTTTGCACAAATCACAATATATAGTTTGATCCCTTTTTTCCACTTTTTTTTAACACCAAGTTCATAGCATCTGGCATGACATTTCAAAAACTAATTCCAGAGTTTATTTGTACTAAACCGGTTCATTGGTTGACTGTAAAGACTATATGCAGAGTTTTTTTTTTATTTGAAACCATAAGAAAAACAACAGCAAAATGAGCTCTTTAGCATGCTGGCCTTTTTGTTAGTTTTCTTTCTGGTGCCTTTGAAGCAGAAATCCATTCCTGTCTGAGACAGATGTTCTTCTGCTTAAGTATCAATAGTGTTCTGCTACACATACTTGCAGACTTAACACAAACTCCAAACGTCTTGAAAAGGCGGCAGAGATAAAAGAAAGCAATTGAAGCAGTGTTGTGCACAGATTTAACACAGTCGAGTGCTCCATTCTCTGAGGCTCATCATAGCAGAACAAGTCCCTTTGACTGGATTTTGTTAATTTGTTGATGGATTAATAGGCCAGGCTACTGCAATCTATGTGCATATAGCAGAAAATAGAGTCAATTACATCTGCATTAGCAGGCATTGGGGAGAAAATCTCCTTACATCCCTACTAAAGCTATTATAATTATGTTTGTTGAGCAGAGAGGTCTGAGCTAGTGTTAAATAAAAAAAAAACCTTCATCACAGAGTTAAACTATGCAGCAAATTGTGTCAGTAAAACCGTTGCTGTATCTAATAAATGTGTATTCATTTGTATTACTTGTCCACTAAATTTTAGTTTAATTGTGCCCCTATAGAAAATATTAGCTGTAAAAGGGAACTGGACTGAAAGGGATCTATAACACAAATATGTAATAAAAAGTATATTACACAATCCATAGATTTTTTTGTATTTTGTATCTATATACGAGATGCTTAAAGTGTAACACACGAAGATCTGGATTTGCAAACGGCCATTGGCCGAAATGTGTCAGCTGACCCATGACGCTCTTGTGAAGTGGTTCGCAGCATTAGTTTGTGTCTGTGAAAAGTTTTTAACTTGATATACAATAAAGCAGGGATTTTTATTTATTGGTATGTGCTCCTCACTTATTTTGTTAAACGTTATTAGGAAGTACCTACAAGCCAGTGACCATTAGTAGGAAGTACATATCAGCTAATGAGCTTTAGTAGGAAGTATATATAAGCTAATAGGCATTAGTATGAAGTACCGGCAAGCCAATGAGCATTTCATATGAAGTTTACAACATATATAGTGCTGTTTATTTTAAATTCAATATAAACAGTTTTTACTTTACATTTTTCCATGAAAAATGCCACAAAGTATATGCATTGCAGAATTATGACGGTATTGCTTGCATATGTAGGACCCATTTGCACAATTAAAATATTTTAATTTCAAAAATAAAAAATACCACACAGTTGCATCTGGAGAAAAAGGGGTACACATACAGATTTGGAATTTTTTAAACATACATTTTCTAGAACATATTTAGTCAGCTATAGGAAGTTAAAATTTGAACACAAAGCTGTCCTTTAAAAGGCTACATTATTTGATTTGTACAAACAAAATCATGGGCTTAAACAACATTTCCTACCAAAACTATCCTTAATCATATTGGTAAATGAATAAAACTAACTAGAAGTAGACAAAAAAACAAACTTAGAATATCACACACGCAATAATCTATTCCCCCATAGAAGTCAATGGAGAAAAAAAACACCCAACTCCCGTGCTAACCTGAATACATTTTCTCAAGTGCGCTAACCCAACATGAAAATATGAATATTTTACATCTGAATGTTCCTCACATAGCAGAATGTGCTCTATTTATTCATAAATAAATATTTCTACATATATCTGATGTTTTTTTGGAAAAAGAAAAAAAAAAAAATATATATATATATATATATATATATATACAGGTCCTTTACAGGTCTCCACATACGCCATCCCAGTGCAGCCTGATACTGAGACCCCTACCTGCTTTCTCAGACATATGATATAGCCCTGGACCAAATTAACAAGGAAGAGGCGTACCAGCTAACAGAAAAACATTAACCACTTAACAACCGGGACGCTCTTTGTAACCTCTGACTGATATATACATGGTCCTGTACCCTGACACATATCCCCCTCCCCAGCTTAACACAGGCGTGTGAAGCGGCTACCGCCATCAGGGCATGTGCCCTGGAAAGGGCATCAACATTTCCATGAAGACCTGCCCTGTGTCTCACCACAAAAGTAAAAGGTTGTAAGGACAAGAAGCACCTGGTGATTCTCAAGTTCTTGTCCCTGTTGGTGTGCATCCACTTTAACAGGACATAATCAGTGACAATGGTAAATCACCTGCCCAACAGATAATAACGGAGCGTTTCCAAAGCCCACTTAATCGCTAAGCACTCCTTCTCTATCGTAGCATAGTGCTGCTCCCGGGGCAACAGTTTCCTGCTCAAATAGAGGACAGGATGTTCCTCATCTTCAACATATTGAGACAGTACGGCACCTAACCCAACTCCAGACGAATCTGTCTGGAGGAATAATTCTTTACTAAAGTCAGGAGCCACAAGGATAGGCTCTCTACAAAGTGCTACACTTAGATAAGCAAAAGATTCTTCAGCCTTGCCACCTTACAGTGTCTGGGCTCCTTGCTTTAGTAAGGTCAGTGAGGGGAGCTGCCCTTGTGACGAAATGGGGAATGAACCTCCGATAGTAGCCTACGATACCCAGAAAGGCTCTAACTTGCTTCTTCCTCAGTGGCCTTGGCCAGTGCTGTATAGCTCCTTTTGCGTCAAGTTGGGGCTTTACCATTCCTCTACCCACCACATATCCCAAGTATTTAGCCTTAGCCAGACCGATAGTACATTTAGAAGGGTTGGCTGTCAGCCCCGCCTTTCTAAATGTGTCCAACACTGCCTGCACTTTTTTTAGATGGGAATCCCAATCCGAGCTATGAATGATCACATCATCCAGATATGCAGCAGCATACATGGCATGAGATCTAAGCAACTTGTCCATTAACCTTTGAAAGGTTGCTGGGGCTCCATGGAGTCCAAAAGACATTATTTTATATTGAAATAGCCCATCGGGCATAGCGAATGCAGTTTTCTTTCTGTCCCACTCTGTTAACGGTATCTGCCAGTAAGCCTTTGTCAGGTCCAAAACAGAGAGAAATCTGGCCTTTGCTAGTCTCTCTACTAATGGGATATGCGTCAAACTTAGAGATCTCATTTAATTTCCTAAAGTCGTTACAGAACCTGATAGACCCATCAGGTTTAGGCACTAGTATGATTGAGCTTGACCAATTACTTTGAGACTCTTCTATCACCCCTAGCTTGAGCATTTTCTTAACTTCAGCCCTTACAGCTTGTCTTTTTGCTTCAGGAATTCGGTATGGTTTAACCCTAAGGGTCACTCCTGTTTCTGTGATAATGTCATGTGTAATCTCTTGGGTTCTACCAGGTATTGGGGGAAAAACATCCCTATTCCTCTCAACTAAGCTTCTAGCTTCTTGTCCTTCTTATGGCAGTCTGGCTGACTAACTCTATAGTTCCCTAGGTTTATCTGAACTAAAATTTCATATGGCCCCTGCCAACGTGCCGGCAGCTTACTCTCGGCAGTTGGGACTAGAACCATTACCCGGTTGCCCCTGTTGAACTGTCTCACTTTAGCACTCTGGTCATAGTAGAGTTTTTGGGTACCCTGTGCCTGTTCCAGGTGATGGCAAACAAGAGCAACAATTCGAGCCAAACGCTCTTGGATTTGTTCCACATGTTGCACCATATTAGTTCCTGGGACACCTTGTTCCTCCCAAGTTTCTTTCAGTATCACCAGAATACCACAAGGGTGCCTCCCGTACAGTAACTCAAATAGGGAAAAACCTGTGGAGCTTTGGGGAATCTCTTGGACAGCAAATAACAAGTAGGGAAGCAGTATGTCCCAATCTCTTCCATCCCTGCTAACCACTTTTCTTAACATCCCTTTAAGAGTATGGTTAAATCTTTCTACTAGTCCAGTTTGGGGATGGTACACTGAAGTTCTTGGGAAATGTATGTTAAACAGCTGGCATAACGCCTTCATAATATGTGAGACAAACGGCGTACCCTGGTCCATAAGTATTTGCTTTGGTATGCCAACCCGGGAAAAAACCTGAACCAGGTACTTTGCTATAGTTTTGGCATTTGCCTTACATAGAGGAATAGTCTCCGGATACCGGGTTGCATAATCGAGTATCACTAAAATGTACTGGTGACCTCAAACAGATTTTTCCAATGGGCCCACTAGGTCCACGCCAATCCTCTCAAATGGCACATCTATTATGGGGAGAGATATGAGTGGGGCCTTTAACTTGGGCTTTGGTAATGACAATTGGCACTCTGGACAAGAAGCATAAAACCTTTTAATCTCCTCATGGCCAAAAGAATCTCCTGAGAACCTTTCTTGAGTTTAAGAGGTGAGAGTGCGAAAAATCAAGCAACTTCCTGGTATAGTAGGAAGGCATGACTAGTTGTCCAATCTCTTGGCCATCGTCTGAGAATACTCTGTAAAGGAGATATTTTAAGTATAAAATAGGGATATGTATCTTTTGTGTTTCCCTCTATGGGTACACTGTTTACCTCCACCACTCTGCTCCTAGCATTCTGTAACAATGGATCATTTGCGTGGTCTCGACCAAAACTACCAATGGAAGTATCCAATATTCTTGGATCACTTACACCAGCCTCACTATCATGGTCTTTGTCAAGTTCTCTTTGTACAACCTCTACATCCTCTTTGTTATATTGTGTGGCCACACCTTTAGTGGACCGTTTTTTCCCTTTATTTAACAATACTTCATACAGCTTTACAGCTTTTTTAAATCTCAACTTACTCTCTCTGCACTCCCGTCTGATTTTACCTCTTTTCTGGTTATCAACATACAAGTCAGTATGAGTGAAAGGAAAAATCTCATCAATACGAGTACCTCCTTGATAACCCACATATTCCTCCTGTTTAGAAGTTATTGGCGACTGTAACAGGGATCCGAAATCAGGGAAGTTCCTACCTATGACTAGGGGATAGGGTAATCGAGGTACTACTACTGCTGAGATCTTTACTACTCTTCCTTGCACAAAAACCTCTACACTGACAGTTGGATATCGTACAGTGCACCCATGAATACAAAGCAACCCCATTGTTTTATGCTCTTGTACATTAGCAGGCTTGATTAAGCCACCTGCCACCAAAGTCAAGGCACTACCAGAGTCAATTAGGGCCACTACTTCTTGATTGTTCATAAGGACTGTAAGTCTACAGGTATTTGAACATTCCACCAGTCCAGCTAAACATAGTAGTCCACAAAAGTTTATAAGATCCTCCACTAGTCCACACTGCATCGGTTTTGCGAGGCTAGGACACCTCGTCCTAACATGTCTTTTTCTGCCACACTCAAAGCAGGTTATAGTATTTCCACCAAAGCGATCCTCTTTCACTGTAGTGCGGTCCCTAGAGTCTGTTCTGTGCAAAGGCACTCTCAATCCAGACTCCACTTCAGGCTCACTCTTTCGGGGTTTTGGCCTTGGAATCAAAGCAAATGCCTTAGGGAAAGACTTTTCAAAGTCCTTTGCAGACAGATATTGTTCTACCAGAGCTACCATGCTATCATAAATTGTGGTATTTCCTTGACTGACCCATTCACATAGACCATGGGGAAGCTCTCTCAAAAATCTGTCTAGCATCAGGGTGTCCATGATTTGTGCAGGACTTTAACTCTCTGGTTTAAACCCATTGTCAGGCCAGATGAATAAGATGGAACATCTGTGACCTGGGAACCTTTCCTTTATTAAATCTCATTTATAGAAGCACTGACAGTCTTACAGTCGCTGTCACCCCAACCGGGCCAGAATTTCAGCCTTTAATTTTGGGTAATCTGCAGCAGCCAACTCTTCCAGGTCGTAATAAGCTTTTTGTGCTTATCCAAGGAAGAAAGGAGCAAGTATACCAGCCCACTGCTCTGGAGGCCAAGCTTCACGGGTGGCCGTTCATTCAAAAGCGAGCAATAGGTCTCCACATCATCATCTGGAGTCATTTTCTGCAGACAGCTGCTTGCCTGTATCCTCACCCCTCCAGCTTGCGCAGATACCCTTTGGGTACTAAGGCGTTCCAGGATCTCTTTCTGTGTTTTGCTTAAAGCTCCAAGTTGTCTAGCTAGGAGCCTGTTAGTTTCTGTTGGGCTGCTACAGAAGCTGCAGCTTGCCTGTTAGTCTCCTGCTGCACCGAAGTAGCCTGTAGCAGGGCCTTTACAATATCCTCAATTTTTTTTTTTTATGTGGGTTCCGTACCTTTAAGGCTCTTGTGTCAGTAAAGCCGGTGCAACACCAATCCCCCTTCTGACACCATTTGTGGAAAGGCCACTGCAAATATGGTCAGGCAACTGTATTTTGTATGAAACTTTTCTTTAATAAAAGTAAAACAGTCTTTTTCCAGAGTCAGGGTATACTTTCCCTTTAAATGAAAAATGCTTTACAGCAGCAACAGAAAATACAAAACAAAAAGGCCTACTCCTGTTAGGAGACTGACTAACTGACTTTCCCTAACTACTTTTACTGGTCCAGCTACTCTGACCCCAGTGAAAAACAAAACAAACGTTCACAGCTTTTACAAAACAAAACAGTTTTCTCACCAGACTTTTAACTTCCATGCAGACAGGTCCTTTACAGGTCTCCACATACACCATCCCAGTGCAGCCTGATACTGAGACCCCTATCTGAACTTAAATTACTTTTACTTTCCTTTTTTTTTTTTTCTCTTTTTAGGGAAACTAAACTAAGTAAGTGGTAAAAAATTATTTTTCTTCAGTCCCAGCAAGTTAAAATGATGAGCTCTAGACTGTTAAGTTATTTACTTTTTGGGTCCTTATGGCTTAAGTGTATTAAGCTTAGATGATATTATCTATTATAAACCTCATTTGTGCCCTATTGGTTATTATTGCTTGAGTTAGTCTACACTATTTGAGCTATGATACTATGTCCAGTCGTCTTTTATTTTTGTAATATTAAGTACAGTTTTTTTATTTAAAGACGACTGAAAGACATGGGCTACTGGGCTCAGCTCATTGGTGTAATGATATAAACGGTCAATGCATGTCAATATTGTTTGTATGACACTAACTTTTTTTTTTTTTTTTTTTTTTTTATAATGTATATATATTTGTATCTTTTTCAAACCTGTCATTTTGCCCTGTATGGCATATTTTTATTAGAGATTTGTTTTTGTCTTTTTTGTTTTCTTACTTTCAATAAAAGAAAAATTACTAAAAAAAAAAAAAAAGATATAATTAAATAAAATACACAATATGCAATAACATAAAAAATAAAATACACAATATGCAATAACATAAAAAATAAAATATAAAATATAATCCAAAAAAGTATTCAAAAAGTTGATCAACAAATGTTAGTGAAGAACAAAAATAAGTCAATCAAAACAAAAAAATGGAAAAAATGGGTGATGAAAAGCAAGGTGAAAGTGAGGAAATTGATTCCTTCCAATGTTAGTTACTTTAACAGATCCAAATTCCTGAGTGTGGTTGCTGAAGTAGCTGATTGGATCCTAGCACCTGTCAGCTGCTCCTATGGTATCCTAAAAAGTGTCCCTGTAAAAAAAGAAATTCACAACATAGTGTATCCAATATGAGAATGAAGTAAAGATTAAAGTAATGCTTACCAATATGTCAACGCGTTTCTGCCCTCAAAAAAGGGCCTTTCTCAAGACTAGAATATTGGTAATGGCAGCTGGCCTTATATACAGTTTAGAAGTAGCCTATATGGTAGTTTAATTGATTAATTGTATTGTTTGGGCGCCAAATCCCTCAACTTCCTGTGTAACATCTAAAAGATTCCCCCATAAAGTGTAGTATCACTTCCTGTGTAACATCTAAAAGATTCCCCTCCACTTCCTGTGTAACATCTAAAAGATTCCCCCATAAAGTGTAGCATCACTTCCTGTGTAACATCTAAAATATTCCCCTCCACTTCCTGTGTAACATCTAAAAGATTCCCCCATAAAGTGTAGTATCACTTCCTGTGTAACATCTAAAAGATTCCCCTCCACTTCCTGTGTAACATCTAAAAGATTCCCCCATAAAGTGTAGCATCACTTCCTGTGTAACATCTAAAAGATTCCCCCATATGGCAAACCGGAAGTATATAAATTTTCCCGGATTAATTTTATACATATCTAAATATATAGGTCATTCAAAAGGCATGTATATGGCCTTAGATTTATCCAGTTGTTTCTTTCTCGATTGCCGGTATCTTTGTTTTGGCTTACCAGTTTCAAGCCCAATATCGGAGCTACCCGGTAGTGACGTAACCGTTGACGTCACTTCCGGTCCGGCGATATTACATAGACAAGCCGCTAGCAACATTAGCATGCTGTACAATGCTAATATATGCGGCTGTCAGTTACGCCTCCCATCTAGTATATTAAATCCTTAGAGAGCCCTGGGGATAAAGATGTCAGAACAATGCCCACCAATGTGTCAATAAAGGGGATAAGTGTCAAGGCACTATTGGCCCCCAAACGTTATAACGATAGATAAAGGCTATGTAATCACAAACATTGAGATTTACAAAAAACTAACACATATTTTATGTCAGTGGGACAAAGGAAACAATAAAAACAATAACGGCAAGTATTTTTGGAAATTAAATAACGGTTTTGTTATCTATTTCTCTTAAGTCCAAAGGGGTCAGATAATATTTTCTTTCTATAGCCATATTTTATATATCCATCATTATACTAGTAGATGGATTGAATGATCTCAAATATTATAATATGTGTTAACATATTGTCAAAGTGTGTTTAAGATACACTGGTAGTGGATTAAGTGATCTTAAATATTATAATATGTGTTAACATATTGTTAAAATATTTTGAGATATGTTTGACATTTCATAAAGAGAAGAGAAGTTGTATATACTTTTATGGATCCTTCAATGTCATTGAGCCATGCTCAGATGGTAAGATCTCGCATATTTATAAGAAATAAAGTTATTTTAATTTATTTTATAAAAGATCAGAATTATAGTGAGAGGAGGAAGAAATTAACCTGTGATGAATTATTTACAGAGGGCAAACTGCTTAGTTATTAAAAAAGTCCTAGAATGTATTTTTTTATATATATATATATATATATATATATATATATATATATATATATATATATATATATATCTCGTTTGCTCCAAAATTTGAGCATAGAGAATACAAAGTCCCAATAGAAACAATTTGGACTTAGTTGTCCATCTATCTGATATGTAAAATTAGTTATATGTATATAAAGATATAGATAAAACCAGGACATGGTATCTCATATTTAGCGAGAAATAAAAGGGATATGTACCTGATTCTGGTCGCATAAATATATTAGATTACAACGCCATCATAGTAATTGAATAAGGAAACTAGTGATAGCTGGACAAGTCCAGTGTATAAATTTCTATGTCAGAGAAAGAAACATTCAAGTGTCAACTCTTTATGAAATGTCAAACATATCTCAAAATATTTTAACAATATGTTAACACATATTATAATATTTAAGATCACTTAATCCACTACCAGTGTATCTTAAACACACTTTGACAATATGTTAACACATATTATAATATTTGAGATCATTCAATCCTTCTACTAGTATAATGATGGATATATAAAATATGGCTATAGAAAGAAAATATTATCTGACCCCTTTGGACTTAAGAGAAATAGATAACAAAACCGTTATTTAATTTCCAAAAATACTTGCCGTTATTGTTTTTATTGTTTCCTTTGTCCCACTGACATAAAATATGTGTTAGTTTTTTGTAAATCTCAATGTTTGTGATTACATAGCCTTTATCTATCGTTATAACGTTTGGGGGCCAATAGTGCCTTGACACTTATCCCCTTTATTGACACATTGGTGGGCATTGTTCTGACATCTTTATCCCCAGGGCTCTCTAAGGATTTAATATACTAGATGGGAGGCGTAACTGACAGCCGCATATATTAGCATTGTACAGCATGCTAATGTTGCTAGCGGCTTGTCTATGTAATATCGCCGGACCGGAAGTGACGTCAACGGTTACGTCACTACCGGGTAGCTCCGATATTGGGCTTGAAACTGGTAAGCCAAAACAAAGATACCGGCAATCGAGAAAGAAACAACTGGATAAATCTAAGGCCATATACATGCCTTTTGAATGACCTATATATTTAGATATGTATAAAATTAATCCGGGAAAATTTATATACTTCCGGTTTGCCATATGGGGGAATCATTTAGATGTTACACAGGAAGTGATGCTACACTTTATGGGGGAATCTTTTAGATGTTACACAGGAAGTGGAGGGGAATCTTTTAGATGTTACACAGGAAGTGATACTACACTTTATGGGGGAATCTTTTAGATGTTACACAGGAAGTGGAGGGGAATATTTTAGATGTTACACAGGAAGTGATGCTACACTTTATGGGGGAATCTTTTAGATGTTACACAGGAAGTGGAGGGGAATCTTTTAGATGTTACACAGGAAGTGATACTACACTTTATGGGGGAATCTTTTAGATGTTACACAGGAAGTGGAGGGATTTGGCGCCCAAACAATACAATTAATCAATTAAACTACCATATAGGCTACTTCTAAACTGTATATAAGGCCAGCTGCCATTACCAATATTCTAGTCTTGAGAAAGGCCCTTTTTTGAGGGCAGAAACGCGTTGACATATTGGTAAGCATTACTTTAATCTTTACTTCATTCTCATATTGGATACACTATGTTGTGAATTTCTTTTTTTACAGGGACACTTTTTAGGATACCATAGGAGCAGCTGACAGGTGCTAGGATCCAATCAGCTACTTCAGCAACCACACTCAGGAATTTGGATCTGTTAAAGTAACTAACATTGGAAGGAATCAATTTCCTCACTTTCACCTTGCTTTTCATCACCCATTTTTTCCATTTTTTTGTTTTGATTGACTTATTTTTGTTCTTCACTAACATTTGTTGATCAACTTTTTGAATACTTTTTTGGATTATATTTTATATTTTATTTTTTATGTTATTGCATATTGTGTATTTTATTTTTTATGTTATTGCATATTGTGTATTTTATTTAATTATATCTTAACCTCACTGGATTAAGTAGCTAGCATTTTTATATCCATTTGCACTCACTCACTATTTGATTGTATCTATACAATTATTTTGCTACCCCCCTTTTTTTGCACTGCAGTGCATTTTTCTATTTTTTGGAACACTATTTTTGTAACACTAATTTTGAACACTATTGTTTGTATTATTGTTTATTAGTTTTTTGCTTGATGCACTTGCTACAGTTGTACTTAGGCTAATTCTGTTTTATTAGTATACACTCTTATTCTGGTGTACCACTCACACTGATCACCTGTTATTACCTCTGTTTTTATTGTAATTATCAGCTTTGGCCCTTTGAGCCGCTTCTGTAAGATATTCCTGTATTTGTAATTTTATTTATATGTGCTTTTTACATTTTTTATATATAGTCTTTTATTACTGATGCTTTTTAACATGGTTCATTAAATAATCTTCTTTTATCTCTCTGTGAGTATATTTATCCCTTGGCCTCTTGTTGGCGCTGTATTCACTTCTTACTACTTGTGCATATTTTTTGGAGGTTGGTTAGGATCTCTGTTTGGATACAGCTTGGGGATTACCTTAGCGCTTGTACACACACCCTTTTTCACTATTTCCTGAATGTACTACTACTTCCAGCCTTCTCCGAATGTCGTTCACGTAGGCGTCTATCAATGGTGATAGACACAGTGTACAATTCTTCCAAGGATTCTGGTATTCCTATTCTGGATAATTCATCCTTGATATCATCTGTTAATCCCAAATAGAATTGGTTCTTTAAAGAGGATTCATTCCAGAGTGAATCTTTGGCATGTATTCTGAACTGGGCGATATAATCTTCTACTGGGTGTTTGTGTTGTTTAAGTGATCTTAAGGTTGCTTCTGCAGTACTTTGTTTGAACGGATCGTCATATAAGGATGACATTGCTTTTAGGAAGTCATCTAAAGAGTTGAGTATGGGATCTTGTGTGTCATAGAAAGTGTTGGCCCATTCGCGAGGCTCTGCTCTAAGAAATTATATAATAGTTAACACTTTAATTCTGTCTGAGGAGTAAGTCTTTAGTCTGAGTTCAAAGAGTAATAAACAAGCGTTTCTGAATTCCCTGAAAAGGGACCTATTACCTGAAAATTTATCAGGCAGAGACACTTGCGGTTCAGGCTGGTTGTCAATAGGAGTAGGTTTGGAGGCATACAAGTCTCTTAAACAAGTTTTGACAGTTTCATTGTCACTTTATAAGTCCCTGATAGTCTGAGTGAGGGCGTCCATTCTCTGCTTTAAGTTTGCAACCTGATCAGCTACTTGTGCTGGATCTATTGTTTTATAGGCTGAATTATTATGTTATGATAGGGTAAACTCTAAGCACTCTTACAATATCTTATTATGCTATTGTGTATTCTGAATGAGTTGTGACTAGATCCAGAATAGAATAGTAGCATTTCAGCAGGTTACGGACAGCCTACTACAATGTTAGATGTGTGACAGTGGGTTAACAGCTGTAACCTAACACAGCAAAGAGTTAATGCAGTGTCTTATTATCACCAAAGTGTTGAAGTCAATGCATACATAGGATGTCAGACAAGTTAGAAATTGGCAGAAGATAAGTACATTTGGTTTACCTGAAGTATGTAATAATTAGGCAGGTTAGTAACAAGCGTGGCAGTAATTATTATGCAACAATCCTCTGGAACTGGTATCAACTGTACATGAGAAAAGGTTCTGCTATCATACAACCTGACTGCTAGACTTGCGTGTCTGTAGTGAGATGCGAAGCGGGCCGTAGCTGATGACATCACCAGGCATCCGGTTCTCTGTGTGTGCAACAAGCTTTGAAGCTTAAGCGGCAGAGAGTGAGGTAGTCCGGAAGAGCAATGCTGTAGACTGGCGACTTGGTACCTAGCTGGAGATGGAGAGCAGGTAACAGCCAGTAAGAGGTAAGAGGTCTGTGGAGTTCCGTTGTGTGCAACCGTGCTGTGGATAACAAAAGAACTTAGGGTTAAAAGCACTATGCCAGAGCGAATTGAAGTGCAGCCTCTAGATGAGAAACTTCAATAATCCAGCAAGGAATTGAAGATAGGAGGGACTTAAGTAGCGGATGGAAAGATAACTTGAGCCTTAAAGTGACAGACAAGTTGCTAGGAAGAATGGATTCTCACATATACAGACATGGCAGGTCAAAGGTGTAAACAGTCTGACTGTTTACACCTTTGACCTGCCATGCCTGTATACCGTTTTAAATGTCTTAAATACATTTTGTTAAATTTTACTATTTTGGGATTTGGAGTTGTGCCTGCCACTCTTCTTCCACTAGTTCTGATTGTTGCGGACTTATCCTCCGCTCAGGCTACGGCACTCCGAGATTTTGAGGATTGTTATTTTTTACACATTCACCCTCTGGGATTATTTCCGGGTTATTGTGCACGCCGAGAGCTGTGTTTGCTTTTTCTACTTGAGGGGAAATTATACTATGCCTATGGGTGCTACTGGGAATGTGAGACGGCCGACTTGGCCGGAAGGACGTGGGTTGCAAGCTAGAGGCAGGCAACATAAAAAATAAGGGGCAGAGGATTTAGGGCAGGGAGGAGCAGATGCTACAGCTCTGAAGAGGGGTAGGGGAGGAGCTACGGTTGCTTCGCTTGGCCTTTCCACGGTGCAGAGGGGTGCTGGGATGTGGGCACTGGTGGGGGGCATGTCACATGTGTCTTTCTTACAGGCTCCAGGACAGCAGGAGGATCAACAGGCGACGTCTATGGAACCAGGCGGTAGCGGGTTCCAGAGCCTGAAGCTTGCAATGGCTGTGACCCAACTGGGTCATCCCACGCGGTCTGCAGATGCATGAACAGGTACAGGTGGGTCTGAAGTATAGTAGCTGGGTTATGTGACCTATTGGCGAAACTCAAGGGTACTGGGTCTCCGGTGGTTGCCAGTGCATGGGTACCTCCTGAGGCATCGGTAGTCAGTGCTATCCCCGGGAGGGTGTCTTTGGTAGGTCAGTTGGTTGCTGGGGTGAGTGTTTCTATGGGTCAGTCCACTACGGTTGTGGCCTCTGCCGCTGGCAGTGAGTTGGGCATGAGGACAGGGAGTTTGGAGCTTAAGATAGCGGACATCGCTTTGTCACGGTCCTTTCTTTGTTCCATTGGCCTTTTGGGCATGCATCTGACCATGGAATCGAGGGAGAAAATATGGAAGAGGGAATTCATTGAATTATTTTCTTCCCTTTTACCTTTGGATCAATCCTTTGAAATTCCTGAGGATTCCAAAAAAGGATTCATCTAAGAAAGAGGAGGAAGAGCGGAAGAAGCGCTACAGGAAGTTACCAAAAACTTCCACTAACCGGTTTCAGGCTTTCATCATCTACGCCAGTGTGATGGCTGGAAAGTTTCCTGACCAAGGTGCGGCGCTCTTCTGCTATTTGGATGAGATTGTGGCTGCACAGAGGATGTATGGGGGGATGGCCTGGTGGGCTTATGACGAGCAGTTACGTCAACGCTTGTCTGTTAAGCCGGAGATGCGGTGGGACGATAGGGATATGGGCCTAAGGCTCAAGATCATGACTCCACTTCGATCTGCGCAACCCTTTCATGCTGGAGCCGGTGGTCCTCTGCAAGGGGGATTGTCGGCTTCAATCAATAAAGTATTCTGTTTTGCATTTAATGAAAAGGTGTGCAAATGGGGTTCTTCATGCAAGTTTAGGTACGAGTGCTCAGGGTGTGGTGGGGCTCATCCCTTTTCTAAGTGCTTCCGAAAAGGCAAAGCCAGGGGGATCTCTGAGCTGCCTGAAAAAGGGGGTAACTCTGGTGAAGGTAAGCGCGATGGAATGTTGGCTCGCCAGGTACGCTAAACAAAGAGGGTGTGGGGACAAGGCATTGTTGTTATGGCATGTTTTTGAATTCGGTTTTAAAATTCTATCTACGGAGGGGTTGTTCAATTCATGGGTAACCTGAAATCGGCTAGGGATTGGCCTGAGGTGATGCAAGAGAAATTGGATAAAGAGGTAGCGTTAGAACGCATAGCGGGTCCTTTCAGGGAACCTCCTATTTCTCATTTGCATATTTCACGTCTTGGGGTGGTCCCTAAGAAGGAATCTGGGAAGTTCAGGATGATCCACCATCTGTCCTTTTCTAAAGGGTGATCAGTGAATGATGGTATCCCTGAAGAGCTTGATTCTGTATCTTATACATCATTTGATTTGGCTGTTAAACTGATGAAGGAGGCTGGCCATTTGGCATTGTTGGCCAAGATTGATATTGAAGCGGCCTTTAGGTTGTTACCGGTTCATCCTACTTCACAGTATCTACTGGGTTGTTGTTTCAATGGGGCCTATTACATAGATTTCTGCCTTCCCATGGGGTGTTCTATTTCGTGCTCCTTGTTTGAATGCTTTAGCACTTTTCTAGAGTGGGTGGTGAGGGTCCGGTCGGGTTTTTCATCAGTGGTTCACTACCTTGATGATTTTCTGTTTGTGGGTCCGGCCGGATCAGAAGTTTGTGTGTCATTGTGGGACAGTTGTTATCTAGTGTCAAGGGAATTTGGTATTCCAATTGCCATAGAAAAGTCAGAAGGCCCAGTAACGGACCTTAACTTTCTGGGCATTACCATTGAGTCAGAACGCATGGAGTGTCGGTTGCCCCATGATAAGATAGATGATTTGGTGGGCATTATTCAGCTTTTCCTTGGCCTCTCTAAGGTGACTTTGAGGGAAATTTAATTTCTCTTAGGGAAGTTGAATTTTGCTTGCAGAATCATTCCTATTGGAAGGGTGTTCTGTAGAAGATTGTCGTTGGTGACGGCAAAGGTTCGCAAGCCTCCACATTGTGTAAGGGTCACAAGGGAGCTAAAAGATGATTTGATAATCTGGTTGCGGTTTCTAAGAGATTTTAATGGGGCTGCTTTTTTACAGGATTTCCGGGTGTCGAACTTGGAATTGGACTTGGCAACCAATGCTGCTGGTGAGCATGGTTTTGGGACCTATTTTCAAGGTCACCGGTGTGCGGCCGCTTGGCAGCATGACTGGGTTTTGGAAGACTTGATTCGTAACCTGGTATTCCTGGAACTGCTCCCAATCATCGTGGATTTTTTCGTGTGGGAAAGGGAGTTGTTGAACAAATCTATCCTGTTTCATACTGATAATATGGGTGTTGTTGCTTCTGTTAATAACCTTTCGGCCTCCTCCCCCCCTGTTTTACGGTTGCTGAGATTTTTTTTTTTAAATGTCTGCACATTAATATTTTGGTTAGGACAAACTATATTCGTGGGAAAAGTAATCTGATTGCTGATGCTTGATCTCGATTTCAGTGGAGGCGTTTTTGGGAGTTGGCTCCTCAAGTGGACGTAGTGGGGTGTCGATGTCCAGATCAGTTATGGAAGCTTTGGATAGAGGATTGGCTGGACTGGTGAAGGATTTATTGGCTCCAGGTACTTGGTCTGCCTACGTTAGAGTGTGGGGGGAATGGGAGGAATGGTTTCTGCTGAAAGAAGTGAGAGGAGGGGTGGATGATGTTACGGGCTGCCTCTTAGATTGTTTGTGGCATTGGGGCAGTGTGGTCTTGTCCTCTGCAAACATGGATAGGAGGCTGTCTGCCCTAGCTTTCAGGTTTAAGATGTTGGGTTTATGTGATGTGACCAAAGTGTTTTGAATGCGACAAGTCCTCAAGGGTCTGAAGATGAGGGGAAGGAACATAGATCACAGGAGGCCCATTACTTTTACATTATTACGAAGAATTTGGGGAATTTTGGCCAGCCTTTGTTTTTCACCTTTTGAGCTTATTTTATTTTGTACGGCCTTCATCTTAGCCTTTTTCGGGCCTTCCGTATTTCGGAATTAGTTAGCCGGAGCAAATGGGTGCCGGGGGGTCTGAGGGTGGAAGATGTGATGTGGGATGATTCCAGGGTGGATATATTTTTGAGACAAAGTAAAACTGACCAGTACAGGAAGGGAAAGAGTATTGTGTTAATCCCTAGTGGCAGGGAGGTTTGTCTATGTTGAATTTTGGTGCAGTTCATGTCATTAAGGCCAAGGCAGGGTGGTCCTCTGCTGATTCATTTGGACGGGTCCTTCCTGTATCAATTTCAGTTCAGGGCGGTGTTAAAAGGAGCTCTGGAACAATTGGGTTTGTCTCCTTCAGAGTTTTGTTCCCATTCCTTTTATATTGGGGCGGCGACTGAAGCCTCGATGCTGGGCTTGTGGGATGATGTGGTTAAAAGAATTGGGAGATGGGGGTCTACAAGGTATCGTTCCTACATACGACCTGCGTTGAAAGTGAGATGGGGGTTCATTTCTTTTAATTGTGTTTTTGTGTTTTTATGTTTTAGGTGTAAAGAGCATTTGGGTGATGGGGCATTCATTTATTTATTGGGCCAGGAATGAGGCGAGGAGGAAAGTTGACGGTCTTCAGTTGGGGTGCCCGGTTGATCAATGGGAGGTGAAATGGTTAGGTGTGTGGGGTCTCAGATGGGTGAGTTTATTGCCGTTGTTTGTTGATTACTGTAGGCAATTCCCTCCTCCAGATGTCTTGATAGTACACTTGGGGGGAAATAATTTAGATTTTTTATCCCAGTGGGAACTGGTAAGGAGAATTAAGAGGGACTTGGGGAGACTTAAAGGACCAGTAAACACAGTAGATTTGCATAATCAACACATGCAAGATAACAAGACAATACAATAGCATTTACTCTGAATTTCAAATGAGTTGTAGATTTTTTTCAAACAACTTTCAAAGTTATGTATATTTCCACTCCCCCTGTACCATTTGATAGCAATCAGCCAATCACAAATGCATATACGTATAGTCTGTGAATTCTTGCACATGCTCAGTAGGAGCTGGTGACTCAAAAAGTGTAAATATAAAAGAATGTACAAATTTTTTTTAATGGAAGTAAATTGGAAAGTTGTTTAAAATTATATGCTGTATCTGAATCATGAAAATTTAATTTGACCTGAGTGTCCCTTGAAGGATCTTCACCCGTGTTTAAGGATCATTTGGTCTCATATGCTACCGAGGTTAGTTTGGAGGGTGGCATGGGACCATGCTAGGCTGGAACGGAGTAGGAGGAAGGTGAATAAGCTGATAGGATCTTTTATTAGAAGAATTGGGGGTGCGGTGGCTTACCAACTGGATTTGGAGGAGGTGGGCCAAGGGGAGTTTTATTTGGGGGATGGAGTTCACCTTAATCAATTTGGTCAGCAGCTGTTCCTACTGGACTTTAAGGAAACTTTGAAAGAACTGTTGGGTTTGGTGGGACTGGGCTAATGTCATCAGGCCAGTCATTAGTGGGGTGCTAGTTCTTTGACAGTAAGGTAAGAAATATGGCCAAGTAAGTTGGGGTTTTAACAAGTTGTCGTCCATGGGGTGAGAGTGCAAGTGGTATTTTGTAGGGGCAAGGGGTCCCCTAGTGAAAAGTGGAAGTAAGGTTTTAACGGACTTAAGAAGTACTTAGTTGAGTCCAGATGGAGTGATGGCCATGTTTTAAATAATAAGGGGAACTAGCATTGCTTGATGGTCCAGTATGGTATTGTGAATTTTGTTGATGGCAACTTTATTTAAGGAAAATGTGATTTATGTTTATGTTTAAAAGTGGTATTTATTGGTATTTAAAAGTTTTGTTATTTAATAAAGGTGCTGAGGACAATTTTGTACCAAGGTGATGTCTCCAGAGTCTTTATTATATGAAAAGGTATGTGTGATTGGAAGTGTTTGTGTATTATGAGGGACCGTAACTTGACGACTTAAAAGGTCAAGGAGTCCCTGTAAGGTGCGGAGCTATCTGGAAGGGACTTTAACCTAGGGGAGGAAGAGGCCTGTGGTTGGTGGGTGGAATCAAGGAAGGGGTGGATCCCAATGTAGTCATACTTAAGGGGCTGAGCGGGACAAGGCAGGAAGTCACTTGTTGGAAAACATTGTGGTGACAACAGCTCCCTCCCGCCCACCCTTTTGTTGATGGTTTTTCTTTTAATTTGCAGTATGTCGCAGCAATGCGGGGGTGCTAGTTCTTTGAAAGTAAGGTAAGGAATATGGCCAAGTGAGTTGGAGTTTTAACAAGTTGCCTCTCCATGGGGTGAAAGTGCAAGTGGTATTTTATAGGGACAAGGGGTCCCCTAGTGAAAAGTGGAAGTAAGGTTTTAATGGACTTAACAAGTACTTAGTTGAGTCCAGATGAAGTGACGGCTATGTTTTAAATAATAAGGGGAACTAGCACCGCTTGATGGTTCAGTATGGCATTGGGAATTTTGTTGATGACAAGTTCAACTTTATTTATGTACATTGTGATTTATGTTTATGCTTAAAAGTGGTATTTATTGGTATTTAAATGTTTTGTTATTTAATAAAGGTGCTGCGGCCAATTTTGTACCAAGGTGATGTCTCCAGCTTCTTTATTATATGAAAAGGTATGTGTGATTGGAAGTGATGGTGTATTATGAGGGGCCGGAACTTGACAACTTATAAGGTCTTATAAGGACTTATAAGGTCATGTACCCTGTCACAACAGATATCTATAGGAATATCTATTTATAAATTATTAGAACATATTCTGCTATGTGCTTTTTCATGTTTTCATCTACTTGACTTTAAAGGGCTCCGATGCACATATACAGTTTATATATATATATATATATATATATATATATATATATATATATATATATATATATATATATATATATATATATATGTACATATATATTTATGTGTTTATATGTGTAGATACTGTATTTCTGTAAATACATATATACACATATCAATACATAAATTCATATGTATACGTATACAGAAATATATATATATATATATATATATATATATATATATATATATACTGTATATATATATATATATATAATATATATATAAATACATTATTATTATTATTCTTTATTTATAAAGCGCCAACAGATTCTGCAGCGCTGTCCATGGGTAACAAAGATAAAAGGACAGTACAATATAAAACACCAGACAGAAAATTTAACAAACAAATACAGGGAGAAGGGGGAGCCCTGTTCCCGTGGGAACTTACAATCTAAATACATACATGTATATGTTTGTATCTCTGTTACATCATGTCTTTTTTTCCTAACACCTGAGATCTCATATCTTTGAGCCCTTATAACTTTTTTGTGCAATATTTTTTTTTTATAATTTTTATTTGATGGGGTTATTATGAGTATAACTGTATTGTCTAATGTATTTTTTATGTTTTGTGACACTTTATTGTTTTGCAAAACAGTTAACCAGAGCTCTGAAGATGCACTAACCCAATGAGTGTTAACTTCAATTGTGCTCAAGCAATCACGTTTACTTTCAACTTGTAATACGAGCGCAATTTAACTTGTGCGCAAACAAACGTGAAAATCCCATGCGCAAACGATAACGCTCCACTCGTAATCTGGCCCTAAGTGTATTTCATTTTTAAAGAGACATTAAACTGCTAGGTACAACTACAGTAGCATGGTTATTACTCACCATGTTAGTGTTTTTTCCTCCTGTACCTTCAGGTCTTTTTAAAGCTGTCCTCTTATGTTGACCCATTAAATAAACCAATTGTTAAAGCACTGCATCTTTATACTGGGCGCCGCCATCTTGTAATGTGTGTACTGTTGCAGTGTTATTTCACAGATCAGTGATATTGCTGGCTTTTTGACAGCTGTACCTTGCCCTTTGAGTTAACTTGCACAACTTTTGCATTTTTTTTCACACAGTTTAAAAGTTACATAAATAAAAAAGCCATCAGGAATAGTATAGAGCAATCCAGCCTACAAAATCACACAGCTCCCACTTTGTATTGTGCACTCTAAACTAAAATGCACAAAATGGCTTCCTTAGAAGGCAACAATATCACTGATCTGTGAATGTATATCTCCTCAGTAACAGGGTGTGAGAACACCTAAGTTCCAACATGTGGTCACCCAGTAGAAATATGTAGCTTTGAGGGGAGCTGCTGTTACAGAAGGAAAAACAATAGCATGGTGAGAAGTGACCATTATATTGCAGTTGCATCCTGCAGTTTAATGTCTCTTTAGGCAAATAAATAAAATGGCTGAGGCATGCAGCACTATCTGAGAACTAAGCAGCCATTTCATTCTAATAATACCTTCTAACCCAATCATTACAACGTGACAGAAATACTCCAGATTTTCTATTTTTGATGAGCATTTACAACTTCCTATCCTTTAATTAACATCCAGTCATTTACATCTTACTGGTAAATTGCAGAGTTCAAAATAGAAAGTTGAACTAGGAAAAACATCTTATGAACACATGAGGGGCCAAATTATGAGTGGAGCGTAAACGATTGCGTGCGAACAATCGGGTTTTCACATTTGCATGCAAGTTAAATTGCGCTTGTATTTCAAGTTTAAAGTAAACAAGATTGCTTGAGCGCAATTGAAGTTAATACTTGTTGGGTTAGCGAGTCCTCAGAACTCTGGTTAACTGTTTTGCAAAACAAAAAAGTCTCACAAAACACATCAAAAATACATTACAAGTACAGTTACACTCATAATAACACTGCAATAGAAATTATTCACAAACAATATTGCACACAAAAAGTTATAAGGGCTTAAAGATATATGAGATCTCAGGTATTAGGAAAAAAAGGCAGGCTTTAACATAGACATACATATATATATATGTATATATATATATATATGTCTAAAGATGTATATGTATGTATAAATATATATTGATATTTATGTATATTTATTTATTGAATTTAATTTCATTAAATTTTATTGTTTATCTCTCAAGTTATTATCTTTATTTGCAGTCCTATCAATTGAGCTATAAAAATATACCTATTGATAGTTACAGATATAACATACAAATTTATCTTAAGCTAGTAGACATTAACTAATCTCATGAACCTAAATCAAATACATTAGCCAATCAGATATGCAGTCATTAGCAACAGAATTGATACCTGATACTCATTGGCTCATGCATCTCATTTAAGGCTCGAGTGAAGGAGAGGACATTGTCTCTGATGAAGCGCATGTACGCATGCTTGAAACGCGTCAGTCAAAGGAAGCACCTTAATGTACTTTAAGGCCCGGATCCAATAAACGAGTGGACATATATATATTTATTTATTTTTATTTATATGTATATATATATATATATATATATATATATATATATATATATATATATATATATGTATATGTTGTAGGGTCACATTTCTAGATACTACAGAATGCTCTCCAGGTGTTCTCAAGAGGCAGTGCATAAAATCCACATTTCAGAACAATTATATGGGAAGTTATTTTAGTTAAATGTCCCCTTTTTTTATTCGTTATTTTTATAATGTTTACAGATATTAATCAGATAGGTACAAATATTGTCTTGATTATAAACATATTGGATTGGTATAAAGGAGATGCTCATAAGGAATTAAACAAAATAATAAAGAGTGGAAATACCCCCCCCCCCCAAAAAAAAGGGAAGTAAAGGGACAAAAGGAAAAAAGGGAAAAAAATTGCTCACTGCTTATAATTCAAGTTACCGCTCCTCTTATACATACAGTTCTCAAGTGCATGGACTGCATCAAGTGGTGGTATTTTGCAATCTTGTTGGATATAACTTGATTTCACATGGACTAAAAGTTTATCAACATAATAATAAAGATAAAACAAAAAGAGAACAGTTGCAACTATAAAGTTATAGAGTTTGGCGTGCTAATGTCCCTTTTATTACTACTGCTATTATTTTTTGTTCTGTTCTGTTTTTTTGTTTTCAGTGATTCATTGCGCAAGGCTTGAGACCTGGTCAATGTAATTTGAGGATAGGGCATTGTGTAAGTCAAAACACAAATGTACAGGTATCATTAATTAAAGTGATAGTAAACTTCCCTCTATATAACTGTAACATATCAAAATCTACATACAGTACACGTAGATACATTTAATTTCAGTGTAGAAAACTCTATTATGTATATAAGAGTGATATTTATGAGCTTTGATAAGCATGAAGAAATATGTCTGCAAAAATATTAGTTGATGCAAAGTCAGAGGTTGAAAGAATATAACTGAGTGTGGCAGAATTATGTATGTAAAATAAAATGTAAAACTTTATGTAATATATTTAATGTGTGTATGTGTAAAATGTTTGAGTATATTGAGAGAAAGATAGTCATGTGAGCTCTAAAATGCTGCAATTATAATAAATAGCTCACTTAGGCAACTTGCAGCATTTTGAAGAAAACCTAGGTTACACAGTATGCTTTATGGCCTCTCTAGGGAGTGTGGGACAAGAACAATAAAAATAAAAATGAATCAAGAGGTATTTAGGGTAAAGGGCTCACAGTGGGTCTTCAGTCCCAGAGATCTAAAGTCAGAGATGTGACATGGGCAGAGGAACAGCAAGCCAAAGGCCTAATATGAAGTTTGAGATTTATTTATTATTTAAAAATATTATTTTTTAATTATCAAATGTGATTGAAAATTAGCTTTTACTATTTTTTTGGCACACCACTTAAAAAGAAGTTTACTGACTCCTGGCAATAACAATATTTTTTTTTATAAGTTTTCATGAGACATCAATGCAAAGTCAAATTGTTTGGAAACCTACTGCATATAAACAGGGCTGTCTTCTTAGTGTTTAATGAATTTTGTCTTCTGTATATAAAAAAAATCTTAATGGGTATTAACTGTCTGCACAAGTAGATCAACACTCAACATGGATCTTTTAATGAAATATTTATTACTAAAAGGAAGGTAATAATAAGATAAAACAATTCATAGCACATTGATCCCAGCAGGGATATGAGTTGTAATTACCAGGACCGCAGGGGTTGCAGTTGCTTCCAGGCCTACACGTTAGGGAACCTTAACTTTACTTAAAACACATGTACCTTAGAAAAGAGTTTTGTTAATGGTTAAAATATTGGTATTCTGTTGCATTATTTCAAATTCACCATACGTTAAATCCAAGTGATGTTTTTTTCTCTCTCTCTGCTATTGCACTGATACGTACTTTGTCCTGCATAGATACTTATATGGCAACTATAGTGACAGATTACTGCATTATTTGTAGGGTCATCCTCTAGTAAAGGTGTACTTTTGAGTATCCATATGAAGTCATGTACATTTTCTTACTGCAGTATGCTAATTAGCAGATGGCCATGCTTGTAAATAATAATTTATATTAGATAATATTCATGTGAATTATGGAACAATGATATGCCATCCTTGGGTGAGCAGCTAGTGTGGTTCAAATGTATATATGCACACAATAAATTAATTTGAATCGATTTTTTGAGTATTATTTTTTGAGTGCTGAAATCTGTGTCTATATTCTCCCTTTTTGAATTAGTATTGATTGTACTTAGAGGTCTGCACCATTTAAAAATTATATTAATTTTTACAATACATAGATTTTCCTTTCCCCACTATTTTGTATTTGTATATGTGTTTATGTCAGGTATGACTCATGACATTGTACTGTCTTCTCCATTAAAAAAATATCACCATGCAGGAATACTGCTCCAGTGCATAATATATAAATTCACTCTGTACAGAGATTAAGTAGTGCAGAATATATAAACTCACCCTGCATAGAAATTAGGTAGTGCAGAAATATATAAACTCACCCTGCATAGAGATTAAGCAGTGCAGAATATATAAACTCACCCTGCATAGAGATTAAGCAGTGCAGAATATATAAAATCACTCTACACAGAGATTAAGTAATGCAGAATATATAAACTCATCCTGCACAGAGAGTAAGTAGTACAAAATATATAAACTCACCGTGCATAGAGATTAAGCAGTGCAGAATATATAAACTCACCCTGCATAGAGATTAAGCAGTGCAGAATATATAAAATCACTCTACTCAGAGATTAAGTAATGCAGAATATATAAACTCATCATGCACAGAGAGTAAGCATGTACAAAATATATAAACTCACCCTGCACACAGGCTAAGTAATACAGAATATATAAACTCATCCTGCACAGAGATTAAGTAGTGCAGAATTATATAAACTCATTCTACACAGTGATTAAGTAGTGCAGAATATATAAACTCACTCTGCACAGAGATTAAGTAGTGCAGAATTATATAACATTATTTTGTAGGTTTACTGGCTCTTTAATAAGAGGTAGGGGAAGAGACTGGAGTGTGAGTGTGCTACATGGCAATGCCGCCATCCTTCCTGCATCGCCCCGATCATCTTGCGACCACTAACTACCTACCTCCATTTGGCTAAACTCCCTCTCCTTAAGAAAAATAGGTAATAGGCAGTGTTCATCTAAGGCCAGTTTTGTAAAAGCCCGGCAGTGAACCACAGCTTGCAGTCTGCATTGTGTAGTGTTTGCTAATTGCTCTAATTAACTGTCTCACTGCTGGGCCGCTCACAAAACTGGCCTTAGAGGGAGCACCAGTAATAGGTTGCAGGAGGAGTGTGCTGCGCTGCTGCTACCCCATTCTCCGACACTGCTCTGATCAGCTATCCATACATTCTTCAACACCTTGGTAGCCTAGTGAGGGCAAGTGATGACAGGCTGCGCAAAACAGGTCCACGGGCCACACATGCAGACGTAAGCCATCAATTGGCCTTCCCTAGTCTAAAAGATTAAAGTTCAGATACCCTAATGGACTTCATATGAGCAGTATTTCTATTCTAAAACACTATTAGCTGGAGTATGCGTTCCATTTGTGCCACCCCTGTAAAATGCTTCCTGGTTCCTGTGGTCCCTCCAAGTCTAATTATAACGCAATGCTTGTATTTCTCTGAAATAATTCCATAATACTACTTAATACTGATTTTCTCTTAAAAGGGCATCAGTCATTTTTTTCAGTGTTGCTTCTATGAAAGTGTATTTTAAAATGGATTACTTTTTGGATCAAATTTATGTTCTTATACTGAGAAAAAATGTTTGTACTATGCTTGTGAGGTGTGTCATTGTTCAAACTGTGACAATTTCAGTTAATTAAGCAGTGAACAATTATTCTTTAAGGGCCAGTTGTAGTATATAGACACCAACTTCATGTTAGGTTAAAAAATCAAAATAAACACTTTTAACATAAACTTTTTCATTAAAAAAATACTTTTAATATATTTAAATAGTGCCCTGTCATATACACAATAGAGATTTTTGCTGTCAACTGAATTTTAACATGACCTTAATGATCATGCTTATGAAATATAACTTAATTACATTAACTACACTATCATCTTGTGATGCCTAAAATATTTATCTGGCATCAATAAATACCCTTAGTACATATATCCCCCCACCCCCTTTTTTTAGCATAAACATTTTTGTTTGGAAATAGATAATAACTATCACATTATTATAAAATAAAAGCAACATTGATGCATAGGAATTTATAGATCACTAATACATTCTCTTACTTTGATCTTGTAGTTTAAATAACCCATCCCTTATGCTTATTAGCATTGTTGTTTAAAGAAAAGAAACGTCCTATACAAGATTCACAATTCTGTCTGCTTAAAACTATCTATCAATTTATCATTGTTTAAGACAACAAGTACTACTAATTTAATTATATTATTTTGATCTTTTCTTGCTTCATTCATAAAATGCAGACATCAGAGAATTGTTTCTTACAAACATTGCATGGTTTTATGCTAAGTCATGAAATCCTTTTTTTTCTCTTCCTACATAATCTCATTAAGTATCTTTTCCCATACCTGAAGAAGAATTAAAAAAATGCATCAATTCTGTTTGCTTTGCCTCTCAAAAGATTTGTCATTTTACCATCTGCAGGCAAGCATGCCTTACAACAATATGTTTTGTGTAACTCAACTGATTTCATTAAAGAAAAGGCTCCTTTTTGACCAATTCATGGCTTTTTCCCCCTTTTCTTTCATTGGACTGTTGATGAGGTTGTCCTAATCAGATTATCTCAACCTAGACAGAGCACTGCCAGTGTATTCTTTCTCAAAAAGGGAATTCAGTCAGTCCTGAAAACATTTTTTGTACGTTTTTCAATATGGCTTTTGTAAGCTTCATGAATAAGGTCTTTGAGGAATCCACACTTTCAGTTGATGAAGGCAACTTAGAATGGGTCACTAAACCAAAATACTTGAGAGGAAGATTGCTTTAGTTTTGTGAAGTGATGAATTTGGTACCTTCACTACATTTTGGTGAAAGAAAGAATAGAATACCAAATAGGTGGAACATTTAATTTAGTTCCCAAAATAAATATTTTGAAAATGTCCATGTTTACAACCTTAATGAAATAAACTTTCTCTGTGATGTTTTTCTTTCTTTGAAATTCAACATTTGAAACACTTTGCTATTGTTAAATCAAACAATAAAAAGAAGACTTTGTTTTTGCCCACACAATTTAGAATATGTGTTTTCATTCATTAAAACATGTCTCACTTATTCTAGTATAATACATTGTTTTTACCATAGTTTTATTTATTTTAGTTCACTAGCTGTAGCACATTCTCATTTTTATCCTCAATAAGTATGCAAAAAAACCAAGCTTTTAATGTTTGTAGTCAAACCCTAGGCTCAACTTGTGTTTTTATTTGTTTTATTTAGTGATATTTTAGAAGATATTTATCTCATATTGTATGTTTTAGTCAAGAATAAAGGTAAATATTTGTTTCAATGTATATAGGTAAATTGGATTGATAAATAAAATACTGTAAAAGAAATACTATCTATCTATCTATCTATCTATCTATCTATCTATCTAGCTTCTATCTATGTGCACTTATAATACTTTAGTCAGTTAATATGAAAACATTTTTATATCAAGCATATTAAAAAGAATGCATGACATTTTGATAATGTGCATGCATATACATAATTTTTTTGAAAGTCCCTTTAAGTTCCTTAGTCAGTATCTAGCTGAACACATCTGGGGTGCCTAACACAAGAGGCATATGTGTGTAGCCACTAATGCACCTAGTAGTACATGGCCGCCCCGAGTCCGTCTAGGTATGCTTTTTAACAAAGGATAACAATAGAACAAAGTACACTTGGTAACATAAGTAAATTGAAAAGTCTGTTTGAATTGAAAGCTATATCTGACCCATGAAAGTTTAAAGGGATATGAAACTGACATTTTTTATTTTTTTTTCATTCTTTTTATTATTTTATATGATTACAATTACATAAATAGGAGGACAAGGACATTCAGAACTTATGTTACACAATTTCTCATAATCCTAATTCCTTGGCTCTCCTAGTAAATTCAATTATAGCATACATTCTTGAAATTCCCCTTTTGTTGCAGAATTTAGCAATCTGGGGTACAAAAAACAATACAAAATTAAAAGACAAAAGTAAAGAAAAAGAAAAAGAAAAAGCACTAAAGTAAATACAGTATGAGATTGTGGAAGGATGCGTGAGTCTCTTTCACGTATACACTCGTATTTACTTCTGGTGTGGCCGAGGGTGGAGGGAAGAACTCATGGGGTCTGGATGTGTGTATCTTATGGGGTATTTTATAGGAGCCTACTCCAGTTGCTCGGTAGTTCATTATTGATTATCCAGGTTTTAACTATATTAGATTTAACTAAAAGTTTAATAATTTGGAGTTGTATATTTACTGACTGGGCTTCAATTATTTTAAGCCATTTAAGGAAAAACCTCTTGATAGTTTTCTCCGCATCAATGCAAATCTCAAATTGTTCCAGAATCATTTGGTTCATCATCTCTTTTACATATTGCGTAATACTAGGTGCTTTTGGTGATTTCCAGTTAGCTAATATCAGTACTCTCTACCTTGGAGAATTGCTGTATTAATCAAGGTGGGATTCTCATGCCAGTCTGTTCCCTGATAAAAAAGGAGCACCATTTTACTATTTATTTGGAGTTTTTGATCTAACCACTTATTAAGCCAAAATAGTATCTGTTGCCAGAATTGGCGGATTTTTGGGCAGCTATAAAGGCAGTGTTCTAAATCTGCATCTTTAGCGCTACATTTATAGCAAACTATCTCCATATTTTTATACCACCTTGCTATTTTGCTAGGTGTTGTGTACAATTGATTAATTATCTTAAAATGCGACTCTCTCCAAGTAGTAACCTTAGTTGTCCTCACTACTATCCTGAAACTATCTAGTAATTCTGCCCTTGTTTGCATAGGATATAGTCTCCTCCATTTACTTTCCATCGTCTGTAAATGTACTTCTATTTTATGATCCATTTGAAAATTATAAATCATCCTAATTGCATATTTCTTTTGTGCGAAGATTCTGATAACTTTGTCTAGCCCTCCTAGAGACCAGTCTTTCCCATGCCTGGCTTGTAATTCATTGTAATTACGATCGTCTGGGGTTGTCATGTTCCTTGTTCAAAGGAGAATTGCCTGGTATTTCGGGGCTGGACTGACCTTAACTGGCGGGATCAGACTGATATGCTTCAGGATAGTTTTCCAATGTGAAAGGCACCCTGGTCTAAAAGAGGCTGCTCCAGGTGGTAAATCGCCAGAGAACTAGCTAATGAGCTGTTGTTCGTTCCTGTTAGAGCGCTTCTCTCTTCTGTATGCAAATTGTAATTCATTGTAGAAATGTCTGACTTGTAGATAAGCAAAAAACTCTGTATTGGGAAGCTGATATTCCCTACTTAATTCTTCAAAAGATTTAATTGTGTGTATTATATTATCCTCAAGCTGTACCAAATTAGTGATGCCCTTCCTGTGCCATCTATGAAAAACTCCATATCCACTACATCCTATTTTAAATTTCGGATTCCCTAAAATCGGTAAATATCTGGATATGCACATATTAACTCCAACTAGTTTACCAAGTTTATGCCAGGCCGCTATCACGTTATTAAACGTTGGCCTCTGCGAGATTCCTTTTGGGAGATTTTTTTATCTCACAGTGTAGAAGTGCTTTAGGAGTATATGGAGCATATATATATGCCTCTAGTGCTCCATATGTCACAAAATCCCCCTCAATGATCCAGTCTATAGCATATTTCGCCACAGCAGCTAAGTTATATAGTTGAAGGTTGGGTAACGCTAACCCCCCAGCTTTAAATGGGAGAGTTAATATTTCTGCTGAGCATCTTGTTTTCCCTCCCGCCCATATAAAACTACTACACATCCTATTAAACCTAACACAGTCTTTCTGTTTGACTATAATAGGAATATTCTGCATAAGGTATAATATACGTGGGAAGATTATTGTTTTAATTAGAGTCACTCTAGCTGTAATGCTAATGGGCAGCTCTCTCCATCTTTTACAGTCTGCAATACATTTATCCAGACATGGTGTAATATTTTTATCATACCATTGTTTCGGGTTTTTAGTAATGATTAAGCCTAGATATTTGATCTGATCTACTTCTCTGAAAGGGCATCCTTTATCCTTTATGATTCTGATTTGTGCCTCGCAGCCACATAATCTCTGATTTATCTACATTCACTTTATAACCCTAGAATGAGCTAAATTAATTTTTGATCTCCAAAAGTTGCTTAATGCTCTTTGAGGTATCTGAGATAAATAGTAATAAGCCATCTGCAAATAGCAATAGTACTATCTTCTGTTGGAAAATTTTGATACCTTCTAGTTCTTTCCTTAACCTGATGGCTAATGGTTCTATTGACAAATTAAAGAGCATGGGTGATAGTGGGCAACCTTGCCTTGTACCTTTTTTAAGCATAATATCTGGTGTAGTTTCATTATTGATAATTAGGTTAGACATCGGATTCCTATATATGAGTTTTATAAAAGATTCAATATTCCCTTACACTCCAAACTTCTCTAATGCTGTGAATAAATGATCCCAGGTTATGGCATCAAAAGCTTTTTCAGCATCTATCGCCAATACAGCTAAATCTGGAGTATCTTTACTTAGATTTTGTTTGACCTGTTGGTAGCATTGATCTAGGGTAATAAGTACTTTACGAATATTTCTAGCTGGGTTGCGTCCAGTCATAAAATCTACTTGGTCTATATGTATAATTTTATGTAGGCATAGAATTCCACTAAACTTTAAAGTAATAAATAAAAACATCAAAACCATAACTTGTTTGGTCATCACGTTACCTTTACAGTATTTCGGCTCATCAAATATACTTAAGTGTCACAAACCCTGTTCTTGGCAAAACTCTTTAGCCTCTGTAGTTGTCAGAAGAGTCCTTACTGCGCCATTAATTTCTACGCATATTTTAGCTGGATAAATCATCCATGCTGGCCATTTAGCTTCAATGAGCTTGGTACAGTAAGGAGCCATCTCACGCCTCTTGCTGGCTGTTCCCGCTGAGAAGTCTTGAAATAAAAAGATCCGGCTATTAGCTATCCTAAGTTCTTGCTGTTTACAGTATTGTCTAAATAGATTGGAAGTTCAACACTTTAATCATAATAGGTCTTCCCTTTATATGTTCCTGGTCTTCTCTCCTGCTGCCTATTCTATGTGCTCTTTCTATCTTTATTGGTAATTCCTCCAAGGGTATCCCTAAATTTTGTGGTAAAGTTTTAGAGGCTTGGGGAGAATAGGGATCCTACTAACTGGGATCGTCTGTGTCCAGATTACACTGTATCAGTGTTTTCAAATGTGCAAAACAGTGAAGTCAACAATCCTTTGGTCAGCGCACTCTGCTGGCCCAATTGTGTATTGTGTTTTTTTTAATAAAAAGAGGTATATATGTGCTATCTTAGCTAGAAATAAAGAGAAAAAAGAACAAAGACCCAAAAAGATAAAAGAAAAAAAATAGAAAAAAAGGCCACACATTAAGCTTGCCTTGCCCCTACCAGTCTAATTCTTCGTCTGTACGCTCTTACTTGTTTTGAACCTGGTCTGACTCAGAAACTCAGAGCCCTATAACCCTGCTTTATCTGTTTTAAGAACTTTCCAGTCGATTAGGTTCTTTACAATTTAAAATGTGTCCAACCCCTATAGCTGGATTGTTTAGATGTAATCTTATGTGTATCTTATCCACTGCTATAATTTGCAACAGAAACAATAAAGCATTTTGCTTACCATACCTCTGTTATAGATACAATAATTATACAATTTAGATCATGCACAGCCTATCTATGGTGACTTCGTTAGATAAACAGTATATCACATCAGTCTAAACCAGGGGTGTCCAAACTTTGCCCTCCAGAGGTTTTGGAACTACATTTCCCATGATGCTCAGCTAGATAAAATGCTGGCTGAGCATCATCGGAAATGTAGTTCCAAAACCTCTGGAGAGCAAAGTTTGGACACCCCTGGTCTAAACCTTTGCAACCTACTATCTAATGGTATTTTATACTAACTAACCAAAAAAAACTTCACAACTTAGGTATATATATCGCCTTCATACACTTGCTGCGGTCACCATATATTATCAATATACAGGCTGCAATATATCAATATAAATCATACATATGTAGCAGAATGTCTCTTTCAAAAAAAAAAAAAAAGAGAGGAGAAAAAGAAAAAATTAAATAAAAAGTCTGTTTCCAGAGAGGCTCCCTCTTTTTTTTGAGTGGCTTCTTTCTCTTTTAGCTTCTAGGCCTTAATGTTAGCCTCCATAGAGTGTAGGTTCCTTGATACCCTTATAAATGTTCTGTAATGCAGTCCCCTGTATCTTGGATGGTGCTTACTCTGGGGCTTACGTAATAGCTATTCCTTCCCAGCTCTATGACCAGCTACCACCTAACAGGGCCTGTCCTTTTACAACATACTGGCACATAAATCCACTCCACGAACTGCCCTCTTTGATAGAATCTCTTGCAGATGGCTTGCAGATCCCGCACCCCCTGGAGTTTAATATGTTCCAATATATCCTCTTAGGCCAAGACTACCACTACTATCACCTATAGCCCAGGTGCACTAATACGCTGTGGATTCTGGCCTTGCCTATTTCACTTTGTTGCCTCCCAGGTGGCCACGTATTTTGAAACTTTATCTGATTATAGTTATCAGTTATAGGCCTGCCCGGGGTAAACAAATATAACATACATCAGCATCTTTTCATCTCTTATCCAATACTTGCGATTACTGCCGACTGTCCTCCTGGGGGTGCCTGGGCCGTTCTTGCTGCTGTTGCCCCTTAATCCTGTGTGTTGAGCTGCCGTCTCCTCTTTAGTAATGACTTCTCAGTCAGGAGCTTTCCAGCTCGGATTCGTAGCCCTCCTGCTGGCTCTGGATATTCCTGAGTCCGCTCTCTCCTTGAACGAACCGGCTTGTGGCCACTTTACCTCCAGGTTTGTGTCTACTGGAGCTTCCTGAGAAACAGGGATCGGTACAGCGCCAGAGGCCAAGGGACAAATATACAAAACTGCCGATACGTTTAAAAATGTGGATTTATTACAATCAGATAAAATAATAAATTGTACAATAAGATAAAACCAAGTAAAGTAGTGGCAAAAATTGCCAAACAAGTATTAAAACATATATAAAACCATAGGACGGTAAGTGGATTTAAAAAACTATAAAATCAGAAATAACTTGGCATTCATGTAATTAACGTAGAAGTCTAGGGTACATAAAAAGGTTGATAGCGCTGTCTGAGAATTCAATGGGTATAATGTGGTGGGTACGTGGAGTGGGTTATGGATCCATATATAGTGTACACTGTGGTGAAGTGTGGGAGGTGCGTGCAAAGTGGTGCAAAATTTTTTGAGAATAACCCTTTTAAGAGTAGACCTGGATGTGGATGCTTGAGAGCTACCAGAGAGCGAATACAATGTAGCAAAATACAACACAGTAAAAATGGTTACAGGTGGAATGTGAGAGAGTGCAACACAGTCAAAATAATAAAACTGGATGTAAAATCACAAATAAAAAATACACATGAATAAATATCAAATGGGAACTAGGACTCCGACATAAAAACAAAGGATATCCAATCAAAAATAGTGAGGGGTCCTAAAAAAACAAATAGGATGAAAGTTGAAAGTCAAATAAATAGTCAATGAAAAATCCAAAAATTGATGCTCAACAAAGGAGGGATGGAGAACAAAGTCAGTGCAAAAATCGGTGAAAAAAGACAAAAAAGGCAGGCATAAAAAGTTAATCCATTTGTTATCCAAATTGTGACCAATAGGTGATCCAAATATATCGCAGGGGTGATAAAAAATTAAAGTCTAATCACAACAAAAGCCAGGTGAAAAAAAGAATATAAAACAAAGTGTAATGGGTGAGACAAGATAAATTCCAGGGATCCCAATGAACTTTAGGCAATCAGCGGCTCAATATTGTCGTCCCTAGTAGATTCCTGCAACCCAAAATGACAACATAGCGTAATACAGTAAGAAATAGTAATAATCGAGTTGAATAGATGCTTACCAAAGGGTCTACGCGTTTCGGTCCTCAAATGACCTTTTTCAAGACTCAGTCTTGAAAAAGGTCTTTTGAGGACCGAAACGCGTAGACCCTTTGGTAAGCATCTATTCAACTCGATTATTACTATTTCTTACTGTATTACGCTATGTTGTCATTTTGGGTTGCAGGAATCTACTAGGGACGACAATATTGAGCCGCTGATTGCCTAAAGTTCATTGGGATCCCTGGAATTTATCTTGTCTCACCCATTACACTTTGTTTTATATTCTTTTTTTCACCTGGCTTTTGTTGTGATTAGACTTTAATTTTTTATCACCCCTGCGATATATTTGGATCACCTATTGGTCACAATTTGGATAACAAATGGATTAACTTTTTATGCCTGCCTTTTTTGTCTTTTTTCACCGATTTTTGCACTGACTTTGTTCTCTATCCCTCCTTTGTTGAGCATCAATTTTTGGATTTTTCATTGACTATTTATTTGACTTTCAACTTTCATCCTATTTGTTTTTTTAGGACCCCTCACTATTTTTGATTGGATATCCTTTGTTTTTATGTCGGAGTCCTAGTTCCCATTTGATATTTATTCATGTGTATTTTTTATTTGTGATTTTACATCCAGTTTTATTATTTTGACTGTGTTGCACTCTCTCACATTCCACCTGTAACCATTTTTACTGTGTTGTATTTTGCTACATTGTATTCGCTCTCTGGTAGCTCTCAAGCATCCACATCCAGGTCTACTCTTAAAAGGGTTATTCTCAAAAAATTTTGCACCACTTTGCACGCACCTCCCACACTTCACCACAGTGTACACTATATATGGATCCATAACCCACTCCACGTACCCACCACATTATACCCATTGAATTCTCAGACAGCGCTATCAACCTTTTTATGTACCCTAGACTTCTACGTTAATTACATGAATGCCAAGTTATTTCTGATTTTATAGTTTTTTAAATCCACTTACCGTCCTATGGTTTTATATATGTTTTAATACTTGTTTGGCAATTTTTGCCACTACTTTACTTGGTTTTATCTTATTGTACAATTTATTATTTTATCTGATTGTAATAAATCCACATTTTTAAACGTATCTGCAGTTTTGTATATTTGTCCCTTGGCCTCTGGCGCTGTACCGATCCCTGTTTCTCAGTAATACTTTTTTCTGGGGGAGGTTAGACCCCATTTTTCGGTCACAGCTTAGGGCATTCTTAGCGCTGGAATACCACCACTATTATCTACTGGAGCTTCCGCAAAGGTTCCTGATGCTCCAAACAAATGGCCGTGGCTTGCAGTAGACTTCCGGCGCCCAACGCCTGCAGTAGACTTCCGGCGCCTAGCGAGCCACAGATGCTAGTTCGCACGCTCAATCTGGAACCGGTATCCTCCAAACAAGGGCTTTTTGGCGCTGCGGTGCTGGAAACTCTGGCTCAGGATACTCCGACGGCGTACAAGCTGCCGTGTCCCCTAAGCTCCGCCCCGGAAGTCCCCAGTCATCACTGACCTCCTCACAATTATTCTTTTATGATTCAGATATATCACACAATTTTAAAACATTTTCCAATTTACTTCAATTATCAAAATATGCACAGTCTTTTTATATGCACACTTTCTATGGCAGCAGCTAATATTCTCCTATTATCAATTTTTCAGTTTTTTTGTATCTTTAGTTGAAAAGCAGGAGCATAAGCTTAGGAGCCAGCCCATTTCTGGAGCACTATATAGCAGCAGTTTTGCAAGAATGCTATCCATTTGCAAGAGCACTAAATGGCAGCACCATATCCTGCTATGTAGTGCCCCAGATGCCTACCTAGGTATCTCTTCAAAACAGAATATCATGATAACAAAGATTTAATAATAGAAGTAAATTGGAAACTTTTTTTAAATTTTAATGCTCTGTCTGAATAATAATAATAATAAATTGTAGGTATACAGCTCTTATTTTTGTGTCAAAATTGTACTTTGTCTCATGTTACTTAGACAGCCCAAAGAGCAACTTTTATAACCGTGGTTTTTAAACTATGGCAAGGTGCCTACATTAGAAATTTGATTTGCAGCACTTGCAAATTACAGATTTTGTTTTGGCCTTTCTAGTGTGATACAAGCAAAATTGTTATACAAAACCAAGTGGTGTTTTAATGCCTTTGACTTTCACGTCCCTTTAAATTTCCTCACTAATAAGAGGGTGTAACTTGCCTTGTTTCACAAACCCCAGGCTACCTACATTTTCATTTTTTGTTATATTTTAATATATTGTCTTTTTCTTTGCATGATTATTATAGCTAATGACAGTATATACTGTAAGAGAAAATAACTGGTCTATGTTATAGGTTTTGCTATTTACAGGTTTGTGTTGTGTTTAGGCTCCTATGATATAGCCTGTTGCCATGACAAAAACAGTTTATGCCTGATATATATATATATATATATATATATATAGATATATATATATATATATAGATATATATATAGATATGTGTGTATGTAAACATGCTTCAGTTCATATTCTTTACATGTCTGTATAATATGCAATTTTTGTTCAAGGCTGTATCATTTTTTTATGTTGTACTAGCTATTTGCTAACATTGATTTAGTTTGCATAACAGGATCATTTGTTTTTTAAACAATTTGTATGCAGCTAAAAGTGATGTCACTTCCTCCCCTCCAATTGGGCGTTTGCTCACACAGGTGAGAGTATGTTTTGTGATTATACAGAGGTTATTTAAGTAAGTGTGAAGGGTGTATACAGCTTTTGTTTTAATGTTTGTGCAATGAACATTAGATGCATAAACATCATGCTTTGTCATGTTTGATAGAATATTTTTTTTAATGATTTTTTTTTCTTACTGGCTTAAATCCTATAAGTGCAGATGTTTATTTAAATATTTAAACAAAAGCATTTTATTAAATATTTGTGATGACTTTATAACTACTAATGCTGTGTTAGCAAATAGCAACTTAAATACCAGTTCTGTAAGGTTAACCCTTTGATGCCAGAAAGTGTTGCTTGCCACTAGATATAAAGCTGATTTTTATTTTGTTTGTGAGTCTGAAATGTCTGTAACATAGTTCCTGTTTCTAGTGACCATTTTAAATGGATTCTAGTGGGAGTGCTAAGCAGCCTCAATCATTATTGTAACACCACACAACCTTGGTGTCAACAACCCTAAAGCCAATAAGAGATGTAACTAGAGTAAAGGGCAGAGTAAATAAGAAAAGCAGGAATATTTTTTAAACTGTTCCCTCCTCCTTCCTTGATACATGGCAAGAAACCTTTGGGAAGGAATGTTTCCTTCTGTGAGTCATATCACCACTTGACACCATATTTTTAAAAATAAAATGAAAGCAAAACGTATCTGAAGTTTATTCACTGATTTTACAAGTACAAAACCCAAAGTTATTTTTAGTCTTCTCTACTGAAACAGATACTGGATCTAATAATAAAATGCCTGTCTGTATGCAGCTAATACTCAAGTACCATTGTTCATTGGGTGATGACATCCACTGCTGTTTTGGTGGTCAAAGATAAGACTCCACAAGAAGATTTTTTTTTTTTTGTAAAGCATAGGAGGAAAATGCCCCCCCCCCCCCCCCCCCAAAAGTAATAATTCAAAAAACCTTCTTTTGCATGCAGCAAAGTATAAACAAAAAATAATGTAAATTTAAGCTATGTCCTATAGTAACTTTTCACACTTTTTCTTGTTTTCTAAAATGTGAAATTAGGGTTAAAGGGACAGTCAACACCAGAATTTTTGTTGTTTAAAAAGATAGATAATCCCTTTATTACCCATTCCCCAGTTTTGCATAACCAACACTGTTATATTAATACACTTTTTACTGCTTTGACTATCTTGTATCTAAGCATCTTCTGACCGCCCCTAATCACATGACTTTTAGTTATTATCTATTGACTTGCAGTTTAGCCAATTAGTGCAGTGTCTGCCACAACTCACGGGCGTGATCACAATGCTATCTATATGGTTTACCTGAACTACTCTCCCCTGCTGTGAAAAGCAAATACAAAAGCATGTGATTAGAGGCGGCCTTCAAGGCCTTAGAAATTATCATATGAGCCTTTCTAGGTTTGCTCTCAACTAGAATACCAAGAGAACAAAGCAAAATTGTTGATAAAAGTAAATTGGAAAGTTGTTTAAAATTACATGCCCTATTTGAAAAATAAAAGTTTTTTTTTGGCCTTGACTGTCCCTTTAATAAATGAATCTCACTAATTCCTCATTACATTCATGCTTGTTAGATTCTTAAAGTGGACATGCAAAGCAGATTTGTGATTAAGCAATTCAAGTAGCTGCCTAGTATCTAAATATTATTATAATTTATTTGTATAGCGCCGCCAAATTCCGTAGTGCTGGGTACAATGATAGGGTCACCCACATTCAAACCATTTACATTCTGTGTGCTGCTCTTACACCCCTGCCTACATTAAATGTCGGTGTGTGTATATATATATATATATATATATATATATATATATATATATATATATATATATATATATATATATATATATATATATATATATATATATATATAGAGAGAGAGAGAGAGAGAGAGAGAGATGCTGAGCCAAAGGAAGAACAGCTGAATTGCTGCAGTTGAAAATGCTTAAATATAAGCCAAAATATTGATGTCTTGAAAAAGGCTTGTGACCAGTCCGAAACTTCGACAATTCTGATGTCTTTTTAAAATTGTAGAGATAAAGAATAATCATTTTAAGACCTGAGAGTGCCCTTAAGTGACTGATGATACTATATATATATTATATATATATATATATATACAAACAAACAGAAATATAATAGCTAGCTATAGTGTCTTTATCTTTACCAAATATTTTAGCAAGGGTAAGGTATTTGATTGGTAGAGAAGGGGTTCAAGGGGACTTTTTCTATTGTAATAAGAAATGCTTCCATCGGCTTTGAATTCTGTGGCTTCTTGCAAAAAACACGGTGCTACCTTGATGCACTATTTTCTAAATGTTATAGAATTTAATAAGATAATGAAGGGAGATACTTATATTCACCTTGTGCACAGAACCTCTAGCATATAAACATTTACATTATAATAGAATTAGGAACATAATTATATACCTACAACTTCGTGGGATGGCTTACTACACAGATCTATTTCTTGTAACAATATCTTTATATAAAAAAATGTAAATAAGAAACACGTTTTTGAAGGGTTTTGAATATCTTTCTAGAGCCATAAAGGTATATGCATGTTAAAACACACTTGAATATGTTTCTTGAGTAAACTAAATGATACTTAAAGGGGCAGTGTACTATAAAATGGTCTCCCTTGAATTTGTTTCCAGTGTTCTATTTTACTTGCTGGAGTGTATTCAATTGTTTACAAACATGTAATTTACCTTTATTTTGTTATTTGAAATATATGCTTTTGACTGTTCATACTACCTCCTAAACGGAAAATGTCAATACTGTGCCAATGTGTACAGAAAAACTATGCCAACAAAATCCAGCTGAAAAAGAAACATTGTGTGTGTGTGTTGGATAGGTAGATTTTAAAATGTTTATTTTCAATTGTTATCTTAGACAGAGATAAGATAAGCAAGCATTTATGTTTATATAGTTTGATAAGATAATTTGATCTCTTTGCAAGCTCAGCCCATTTCAACAGCCATTTCACATACAAAAATAAACATAAACAGTCAATTTCCAAAACATTTTATACTCTGCAACTTGCATAACAAGACATGGGAAACACATTAATGGGGAAATGATTTTACAGTATGGTGCACACCAAGTATACAGGAAGCTCTCCAGCCTCTCTGGGGAAGTATAGAAAAAAACATGGCTAAATTACCAATAAATAATAAATGTGCATAGTTTATTAGAATCCTAGACAAAGCACATTGTATATGAGGATTAAAATATAAACAAGTGATACTCATGAAACATTGCAAACATCGGAAGCAATGATCATTTTCTTTACAAATTTTTTTTTCTGTGTGTGTTTGTGTGTATGTTCTAATGTCCTTGTACATGATAATATGGATATATATGGTGTGAATATCTTTTTGGGTCTGTATAGTATTTGTGGGCTTGAGTACCTGGGCTTGTTTTATCATATTTGTGTGTTTAAAGGGACAGTCTAGTCTAAATTTCATGATTCACACATAGGGCATGTCATTTAAAAAAAAACTTTCCAATTTACTTTTATCACCAATTTTGCTTTGATAACTTGGAATTCTTAGTTGAAAACTAAACCTAGGAGGTTCATATGCTAATTTCTTAGACCTTGAAGGCCTCCTCTTATCTGAAAGCATTTTGACAGTTTTGTTTACCACTAGAGGGTGTTAGTTCATGTGTGTCATATAGATAACACTGTGCTCACGCACGTGGAGTTACCTAGGAGTCAGCACTGGTTGGCTAAAATTCATGTCTGTCAAAAGAACTGAGATAAAGGGGCAGTCTGCAGAGGCTTAGAAATAAGGTAATCACAGAGGTAAAAGGTGTGTTAATATAACAGTGTTGGTTATGCAAAACTAGGGAATGGGTAATAAAGGGATTATCTATCTTTTTAAACAATAAATATTCTGAAGTAGACTGTCCCTTTTAATTGTGGTACATACTGTTTACTATTCAGGGGAACTGGTTTCTATTTTTTTTTTGTCTTAATCTACACATTTTAAATGTATACATATGCTAAACTTTAAAGGATTAGTCTAGTCAAAATGAAACTTTTACGATTCAGATAGAGCAAGCTTTTTCAAGCAACTTTCTAATTTACTCCTATTAACAAATTTATATCTTTATTTAAAAAAGCAAGACTGTAAGCATAGGACCTGTCTCATTTTTGGTTCAGCACCTGGGTAGCACTTTCTGATTGGTATCTAAATGTATCCACCAATCAACAAGTGCTACCCAAGTGCTGAACCACAAATGGTCTGGCTCCTAAGCTTATATTCAAATAAAGATACCAAGAGAACAAAGAAAAATTCATAATAGGAGTAAATTAGAAAGTTGCTTAAAATTGCATGCTCTATCTGAATCATGAAAGTTTAATTTTGACTAGACTATCCCTTTTTTTACTATAGTTTGCCTAGTATCATGTTCATTCTATTTTTGTCATGCCATTTGTATTATCTCACCCCCCCTCCCCTTTTTATTACTTTTTATTTGGTGTACATCTCATCACTTATGGAGTGCTGAGTTGGTATCAGTCAAAATTAAACTTTATTTAGATTCAATTAGCATGCAATTTTAAAACACTTTCCCATTTACTTTCATTATCAAAATGTGCAAAATGTGTCTTTTTTAATATGCACACTTTCTATGGCAGCAGCTCCTACTGAGCACGTGCAAGAGTTAACAGTATATACTCATTTGAGTTTGTGATTGGCTAATGGCTGTCACATGACACAGGGGGCTGGCAAATTAAAAAAAAACTATCAGAAAAAAAATGTATTTTTCATTTCAAACTCAGGGTGTTATTGAACTGTCTTTTTTATTATCTGTTTGATTATGTAATTGTACTCTATTTAATAGTACTTTAGCAAGTTAATGTGTGCAATATATGGATGAATTATGGAAAAAATATAGTTCCTAAACATATATGGTAACTGTATTTTTGTATATTTAATAAGGATTGCATTATTATCCATACATATTTGAAATTATTGTTCTCTTCTTTTTTTAGCTATGTCAAGTATATCATTATATCATTATATTTTGCTCTATCTGTTGGCACTATGTGTTTGCACATGTGACTCCCACTTATGTAAGATGGCTTACATTAACTTCTGTTATACTTATGATGTGTGAGTGATTGCATTTATTTTTGTTACCTAATAAAAAGAAGCTTTTTTTCACAAGGAATATAAATGATTGATTGCATTTTTTCATAAATACAATTCCTATAGACAATGAATTTGAGAAATGCATTGTTCATCTGTTTGTTACTGGTCTGATTGTTGCTTTGCTTGGGCTGTTTTGGATGATGATAGCACCCCTGGGGGAAGCTAAATCCATCTGAGAAAAAAATAATACAAAGTGTTGTTTGTGACAATAAAAGAATCACTAAATAGAAGGTCAGGCTTTTTATTTTAAAAAAAAGAGAGAAAATATTTACTATTTAAGAGAAACCCAGAGGTTAAGGATCAATACCCAATAGAAACAGAGGCAGATATATGGGAAAAAGGAGATTTTTAAAAAAAATAGGTCTATATTGTCTGCTAGCAACTGAAACTGTAAATATTTCATTGTCTGCAAATAATGCTCAAAGTTCTATTTTTTACTTTAATCATTAAAGTGCTATTTTTTTTTTTTTTTAAAACAAAATTTGAATAAAAGGGTTATGATTTCATTAAAGTGTGTATACGTTGTTTGGTTTATCAGGTTATAAGCAATATCAATATAGTATTCAAATTTAAGTGATATGCAATTTCTTATCTGTCATTTTAAAGTGACTTTGAACTAACAACTAAAACAAATATATTGTGTCAAGTTGTAAGTAGTAAAACAGATTAAATGTTACTGTGTGTATTTAGAAGATTGATGAGACGTTTTAGTTAATTTCTCAATTAAAAAAATTGGTTGAATTAAAAATATTTTCCAATGAAAATTAATCCCTCAACATTAGATACAAATAGAAGTTAAACTGTGATATATAATTATACAGTAATATATTGGGCCAATTAATGTAGCAAAGGAGATAGACTTTTTGAACAAATTAAAATATAACTATGTCTCAATTAATAAGAACGGAATGGTCAGAAAACTATGCTGAATTTGTGTTTTATAATAATATATAAATAATATCACACTTAGAACAATATGAGTATCTCACAAAAGTGAGTACACTCCTCACATTTTTGTAAATATTTTATTATATCTTTTCATGTGACAACACTGAAGAAATAACACTTTGCTACAATGTAAAGTAATGAGTGTACAGCCTGTATAACAGTGTAAATTTGCTGTCCCCTCAAAATAATTCAACACACAGCTATTAATGTCTAAACCGTTGGCAACAAAAGTGAGTACACCCCTAAGTGGAAATGTCCAAATTGGGCCCAAAGTGTCAATATTTTGTGTGGCCACCATTATTTTCCAGCACTGCTTTAACCCTCTTGGGCATGGAGTTCACCAGAGCTTCACAGGTTGCCACTGGAGTCCTCTTCCACTCCTCCATGACAACATCACAAAGCTGGTGGATATTAGAGACCTTGCGCTCCCCCACCTTCCATTTGAGGATGTCCTACATATGCTCAATAGGGTTTAGGTCTAGAGACACGCTTGGCCAGTCCATCACCTTTACTCTTGGCTTCTTTAGTAAGGCAGTGGTCGTCTTGGAGGTGTGTTTGGAGTCATTATCATGTTGGAATACTGCCCTGTGGCCCAGTCTCTAAAGGGAGTGGATCATGCTCTGCTTCAGTATGTCACAGTACATGTTGGCATTCATGGTTCCCTCAATGAACTGTAGCTCCCCAGTGCTGGCAGCACTCATGCAAGCCCAGACCATGACACTCCCACCACCATGCTTGACTGTAGGCAAGACACACTTGTCTTTGTACTTCTCACCTGGTTGCCGCCACAAATGCTTGACACCATCTGAACATAATAAGTTTATCTTGGTCTCATCGGACCACAGGACATGGTTCCAGTGATCCATGTCCTTAGTCTGCTTTTCTTCAGCAAACTGTTTGCAGGCTTTCTTGTGCATCATCTTTATAAGAGACTTCCTTCTGGGACGCCGGCCATGCAGACCATTTTGATGCAGTGTGCGGCGTATGGTCTGAGCACTGACAGACTGACCCTCCCACCCCTTCAAACGCAGCAGCAATGCTGGCAGTACTCATACATCTATTTCCCAAAGAGAACCTCTGGATATGACGTAGGGCATGTGCACTCAACTTCTTTGGTCGACCATGGTGAGGCCTGTTCTGAGTGGAACCTGTCCTGTGAAACCACTGTATGGTCTTGTCCACCGTGCTGCAGCTCAGTTTCAGGGTCTTGGCAATCTTCTTATAGGCTAGGCTATCTTTTATTTAGAGAAAAAAAAATTTCAGATCCTCAGAGAGTTCTTTGCCATGAGGTGCCATGTTGAACTACCAGTGACCGGTATGATAGAGTGTGAGAGCGATTTCTTCAGTGTTGTCACATGAAAAGATATAATAAAATATTTACAAAAATGTGAGGGTTGTACTCACTTTTGTGAGATACTGTGTGTGTGTGTGTATATATATATATATATATATATATATATAATGATCATAACATGTTCACATTTTAATTTGGCTTCCCTAGGCAGTGTTATATGGGTTCAACCAAGACCCTTCATTTTTAAAAGGCACACTTCAAAGATTGAAGGGAATCCTTAAAGGGACATAAAACAAGTTGGTATAGCGAAAAAATACAATAATTTGTACTTTAATTTCTTTACCTGCAAATTTATACTGCAGTGCCTCGCCATTAACCCTTTCTTTTTAGTTTCTGAATTGTGAAGCTCTAACTCCCCCCACACATTTCCTTCTATGGCTTTATCTATATCTATTGTTGTTTTGGTAGAATGCATAGGGATTATCTTCTGGAGCATGCCTAGAAACTGTGAACTCAATTGAAATACAATGCCTGTGTCTAAACACTGATAAGGGTGGGTGGAGCTGACTGCTCCAGACAGCTTAGGTATGTAATTAATTTTGCTTATTTTTGAAAATTATTTTAAAATATTTGCCAGCAATTTTTAAACATTTTTTTATGCAAACTATTTTTACTTAATTAGCCCTTTTAGGATATGCAAAGATCTCAACATGTTTTATGGCACTTTAAATTGATTTAATTGGGGCAGAGTTTTCTCAAATAAATCACAGAGGTTAAATAGAGAAAATGTGAGGCCTTGCCAAATAAATATACATATCAACATATTGAAATAAAAGTAAGCAAAATAAACCCATGTGACTTAATAAATATACGTCAAAGGGCATTTTTACTGATAAATTCCAAGTATATAAGGAATATAGCAAAGCATACAAAAGGTCAACCAGAAAAAAAAGCCATCTAAGAAGGAAAATATTGAAATACTAAAATATGAGCAGCTTAGAATTATAGTTTCCAGTGGAAGACTGGGTGATGAATAAATTAATTTATTTTGTATACATTTGAGACACTTTTATCAATAGTTTAGTTGTCTCAAGACATTATCAGCAAAATACTTTATAATGGCAAAGTAAATAACACTTAATGTCTAGATGGAATATATCCAAGTGTTTTAAGATAACTTAGTTTTTTAAAAGCCAAACCTATACTATTTTTCTCAAGATTCATTCTCCTTAGGAATGGTACCACAAGAATGGTGTAAAATTAATATGATGCCACTGTTTACAAATGGAACCACAAGTAATCCAGGAAACTATACGCCAGTAAGTCTGACATTAGAATTGGGGAAGTTATTAGAGGGGATTATAAAAAATCTGAATGTTTTTATGAAAAATAGATCCTGCCAAACTATTCATTTAGTTCCTGTGAAGAAGAAAACAGGGCATAGATAAAGGTGAATCAGTTATTAACATATACTTGGGTATTGCAAAGGCTTTTAGCAGTGCCACATGGGAGACATTGTACACTAGATTTTTCTTTGCGTAACTGTTTTGTAGATCCATTTATATAGCCCATCTGGGAGTGTTTTTGTAACAATGTATAGTTTTGCTTATTTTTTTAACCCCTTAATGACCACAATGTACCCTATATGTCACTGGTCGTTAAGGGTTTTTTCAGGACATAATAGCACAAGTCTAGCAAGAACAAGCTATTAATTCCCTCCCTCCAGCAGGCTTTGTGGAATAGAGCAGTCTCAACACTGGTGGCAAGACCGCAATATAAAACAATCAAGTCCCAAAAAAAGGCCAGCGACATACAGGGTACGTCGCTGGTCCTTAAGGGGTTAAATTAATTTTAGACTCCTAACTAAGCCCCAAAGTATCAGATGTAGACCCTGGTCTACAGATTTCTGCTACTCCTGTTTGTAAATATGTATTTTCATATGCAGTTAAGGGGGGAGGGGGAATTGTCTGCTTTCCGGGCTTTCCCAGCCCCTTTCAGTGGGTGTCCCAGCCTAACCTCATCAACAGTACTAAACTGGGAGCTTCTAAGTAAGTTTTTAAAAAGTTTTATACTGGATTTTTAGATCCGTATCTGTGCTAGCAGATGGCAAGTGATGGCCAGCAATTATAATTGTAAGTTTTTTACATTTCAGAAACAAAAATAGGTGTTCTTGGAACAAGATTTGGCAAAACAGAAGTGGAGAATGTTATAAGGGTTCTTGTAAACAAAGCAAACTTGAAAAGTGCTCAATGCCATGCACCAGCTTATAAGGTAAATAGGAGAGCATGAATGCAAGGGGATAAAATAAGTCTATGGTTATAACTCACATTGCGTTTGGTGTACAGTTTTGGAGATCAGTTATTTAAAAGGACAATGCAGATTAAAAAGGGTTTAGAGAAGAGCTACAGAGTTAACAAAGTTATTGGATTTAAGATATGAGGATGGGTTATCTGAATTAGGTAATGCTGGAAAATAGGCACTTCTTTGATCCCTCGTTTTTATTTAGAAAACAAACAAAACAGCCAGGTGAAATTAGTAAAACATTTAAAAAGCCTACCCATTTAAAACAAGTAATAATAATCTTGTATTTTTTTGGTAGTCAAATATATATCTAAAAAGTTCTCAAATAGACAACCAGTTTGCCTGCAATCACCACTTGTAATGCAGTATCAAATGGAAAAAAATTAACATTGCACAAGAACTCTCTTGGGCAATGCCCCCCCCCCCACTCCACAAGAGCTATGTTGTGCAATGTTGCCCCCTGCACTTACACAATTGGTGAGTGTCACCGTTATTTATCTTGCCACCTCTGAGGTGGTGGAGAAAATAAAGAAGCAGTTTCAGCTTCTTAAATTTGTGGGTGCTGGCTCGTTTATGGGAGCCTACATTGAAAAGCTTCAAAAGCTTAATAAATCTTCCCCTAAGAACTTTTTAAACCCACCTATTGTATTAGAGGACAATACCCCCTCATGCAGAAAGTTCCATAGTTTGATTAGTCTTAGTGTTTTGTTTTTTTTACACATCTCACGGACAGAGGCGAATGTCTCTTGAAGACACGCCTTTGACTTGTAGATATTAATAATTGGATACTTGTATAGCACACAACCTTGAACTTAATTGACTTGCGGCACTGATAACAGGTATTATTATTACCCAACTTAATGGTACTCATTTTACCGACCTCGGAAGGATGAAAGGCTGAGTGGACTTTTCCGGGATTGAACCTACAACCCTTGGGTTTACACAGATCTCTGTAACACAGTGCTTTCCAAACTGTGTGTCGTAACACATTAATGTGTCGGCAGCAGTGTGTAGGTGTGTCCCACCTTCAGCACAAATATTTTTTGATGTATACTTTTTTTAAAAAAATTTTTTTGGTTTCTGACTTTTCGCCTGCCTGCTACGCATATCACATGGTTGATACCTAGTGGGTCACAGATCATCTTAACCTATTGGCCCAGCTCAGCGGGAACTGAAACTATTCCCATTGGCAGCTTTGATGGCACATTGGCTCCTGACTGCCTGTGTAGTCTCCTCAAACGGCTTGTGACTGCCTGTGTAGTCTCCTCAAACGGCTTGTGACTGCACGTGTAGTCTCCTCAAACGGCTTGTGACTGCACGTGTAGTCTCCTCAAACGGCTTGTGACTGCACGTGTAGTCTCCTCAAACGGCTTGTGACTGCACATGTAGTCTCCTCAAATGGCTTGTGACTGCACGTGTAGTCTCCTCAAATGGCTTGTGACTGCACGTGTAGTCTCCTCAAACGGCTTGTGACTGCACGTGTAGTCTCCTCAAACGGCTTGTGACTGCACGTGTAGTCTCCTCAAACGGCTTGTGACTGCACGTGTAGTCTCCTCAAACGGCTTGTGACTGCACGTGTAGTCTCCTCAAACGGCTTGTGACTGCACGTGTAGTCTCCTCAAACGGCTTGTGACTGCACGTGTAGTCTCCTCAAACGGCTTGTGACTGCACGTGTAGTCTCCTCAAACGGCTTGTGACTGCACGTGTAGTCTCCTCAAACTGCTTGTGACTGCACGTGTAGTCTCTTCAAACGGCTTGTGACTGCACGTGTAGTCAGTGAGTGGGACAGTTGCTTGATGATGAAATGCGAGTGTCTTTAATATTCCACCAAATATTCAGAAACTGTTCATCCCATCAACCTCATACACCTCATTAGAATAGTAAGTAGCTATTGATGTTATTAAACTTTTTTTTTTTTATTCTGGCACATACTGTTACTTGTAAATTAATTTTATTATATAATTTATGCATGTGTTCGTAGCTCTTAAAACAAGTTAGTTTTACCTCCTGTTTGCTAGTACAACTGGATAACTGTCACAAAATGATGTAGGTCTAAAAAGTGTGTCGCCAACATGAAAAGTTTGGAAAGCTCTGCTGTAACAGTTCATTAGCACAATGAGCTATCTGTCCGGCTTAATACATACCAATAGATTTTGTTTTCCCTGCCTTTTATTTTAGGATTTTGGCAGCAGCTGCCCATGTTTTACTGGTAAGTTTGCAATAAAACACACAAAGAGAAGGGTCTTACATATAGAACTGCAGCAGTTTATGAACTTCCATTAAAGAGGAATGGGAGAAAAAAACCAAGGGAATGTGGTCCTGCTGAAGAGGTATTTAAAGGATGCAGGAATTTGTTTAGAAAAGCATGAAAATTCAGTAAACAATGGAGGACTTGGATATGAAAATAAATGATAAATAGAACAATTAAAACAGCTCAATTAAGAAAGCAGATAAGATAGATGTAAGTTCTTACTTCACTTCACATTACATAACTCTGACAAGTAAATGCTGTAAGGAAGGTGATTATATTTAGCTAGTTACCTAGTACATTAAGCTCAATAGTGGCTTTTACCCTCCTGGCTAATAACATTCCCTTTGTTGGGCATTTTCATTCAAAATTAAACTTTTATGGTTCAGAAAGAGACTGCAATTTTACATAAAACGTTCAATTTCTTTCTATAAACAAATTTGCTTCTTTCTCTTGGTATCCTATATTGAAGTTTTCCTAAGTATTTGTTGTTAACATTCTATGGCAGCTGTGTTTGTAACAATGTGTAACATTCATAAACATTCTTGAGGCTGCAGAGGGATTTCATTATAAAGGAGAGATCATGTTTATTAACTCACATTTCTTTCTTTGTCAGCATATTTCTTTCCATTAACATATATAAAAGTATCAAGTGGCCAATACATGAAATCTCACACATGAAATTAGGACTGTTTCTGTTTTGTTTTGTTATAGTAGCCTCACAAAATCGAATAAGACACCTCTTTTAACCCTCACAAACATCATGAACTAGATTACAAGTGTGGCGGTTTGGCTATACCGCTGAAAAATTGGCCTTTGCGAGGGGAATATTCAACTCGCCCGTATTACAAGTCGTGGTGGTACGGCTTTACCGCTAGCGTTTTAGCCTATACCACAATGATCCATTCTGCACTTAAAATATGGCTTTTAAATGTGGAATTTTCAGCTCATCCATATTACAGGTTATGCAGCCCAGATATACTGCTAGCGTTATAGCTTATACCGCCACGATCCATTCCACTATCAAAGATCAATAGTTATGGATTTTGCAAAATGAAATTGTTTCACAAAACTTATAACAAAAATGTTGCAAAGTACACTAACACCCCTAAACTTGCTATTAACCCCTAAACTGCCTCCCCCCCACATTGCGAACACTACATTAAAGTATTAACCCCTAATCCGCCACCCACATCGCCAACACTAAATAAACCTAGTAACCCCTAATCCGCTGACCCCCCAAATCATCAACACTAAACCTATTAGCCCCAAATCTGCCACCCAACTACATTGCGACTATCTAAATTAAAGTATTAACCCCTAAACCCCCCACATCGCTAATACTAAAATAAACGTATTAATCCCTAAACCACCGTCCCCCCACATCGCGACACACTTTTTAAAAATTTTTTGTAATTTAGGTTTTTTTTTATTTTAGTTTTTTTAAAATAGTAATGTTAGGTTTATTTATAGTTTAAGCTTAGTTTTTTTTATTTCACAGGTAAATTTTTATTTATTTTAAGGTAGTTATATTGTAACTTTAATTTAAAGTTAGGGGGTATTAGGTTTAACGGTTAATATTTCAATTTAGTGCGTTGCGATGTGGGGGGCCGGCGGTTTAGGGGTCAATATGTTTCGTTCAGTATTTGCAATGCGGGGGCTGACGGTTTAGGGGTTAATAACTTTTAGTGTCGGCAATGTCGGGGCAGAAAGATTAGGGGTTAATAATTTTAATTAATGCTGGCGGTTTAGGGGTTAATATCTTTTAGTGTTGGCGATGTCGGGGGGCGGCAGATTAGGGGTATTTAGACAAGGGGTTTATGTTATGGTGTTAGATTTATCTGTAACTTTCTTGTCTCCATAGACATCAGTGGGGGTTGCGTTATAGCGATCCCCATTCCGCAATCGCACGTGTTATTTGTTATCGAACACTTTTTCTCTATTGATGTCTATGGGGGAAAACGAGCACATGCACGTGCAGTATGGAGCATAACACACTACACAAGAAGGTTTTTTTGTAACTTGTAATGGAGGCGCTATGGAAAGTGCGGTACCGTTACATTTTTAGCGTTACTTACGCACCGGGTTTAGCGCATAACTTGTAATTTAGGTGAATGAGAGGTAGTAGGTCGCAGGCATTACAGAGTTGTGATCCAGGCTCTTTTCTTAAACATCTTCTATTCTTGCAGAATACCTAAATACTCTTCTGCCCCTGTAAAGTATTTTGTCTCATGTTTGTGTCTTACTATTTTGTGTTGTTTTTTCTTCTTCAATTTTTTTTTTTTACGTTTTCAAAGTTTTCTTTTGTTTATATTTTAGAGTGAATTGCTTTACAGAGATTGTATTTTTTCCATATTTGTGTTTTTGAAATGCCATTATCCTTGACAGTGGACTTCATTTTATGTAGCAAGAAGTGAACGGCTACAAGACCGATGAGGCGTCATTGATTATAATGTAGCTGAACTTGCAACTTGCAGCTGTGAGGAGTACAGGTTCAAATCTATTTTAAGTTGGGCAATTTTTAAGTTGCATTGTTGGGGAAAATTTTTTTTCTATGAGATGTCTCACAAATGTATTTATATTAATATATCAACTCTAGCTGCCATCTATCTACCATCCAGTGCTTTTATAATGGTTAAACACTATGTACTATTCCTACACGTAAATAATTAGACTCGTAAAGAGAGAAAAGCTTTGAAAGGTGTTAAAAAATATCATATAATAAATATTGAGGAGGATCAAAGAGAAACAATGGCTGCTATAGGTAAAGTAAATATGTTAACAATGTATTAAAGAGACAGTCTAGTCAAAATTAAACTTTCATGATAGATAGGGCATGCAATTTTAAACAATTTTCCAATTTACTTTTATAATCACATTTGCTTTGTTCTCTTTGTATTCTTTGTTGATAGCTAAACCTAGGCCATTGAAGGCCGCCTCTTTTCTTGGTGCATTTTGACAGTTTTTTTTTTTACAGCTAAATAGCGCTAGTTCATGTGTGCCATATTGATAACATTGTGCTCACGGGGAGTTACCTAGGAGATAGCACTGATTGGCTAAAATGCAAGTCTGTCAAAAGAACTCAAATAAGGGACAGTCTGCAGAGGCTTAGATACAAGGTAATCACATAGGTAAAAAGTGTATTAATATAACTGTGTTGGTTATGCAAAACTAGGTAATAAAGGGAATATCTATCTTTTTAGATAAGGGAGTATCTATCTTTTTAAACATTCTAGAGTAGACTGTCCCTTTAAGAAAACTAACACATAATTGGACTATATAAATTATCTATCTAGTGATGAAAACTATATTAAATTGATATATATTTTAAATAATTACTATTTTGATTGGTAGAAATGTAATTTTAAAATATTTGAAGACCATGAGTACCTTCAATTACAATGTTTAAACATGCACTTCATAGTCAATTCCTCATTGCGAGAAATGATATATGATTTTTAACCTTTTTTTTGCCGTGGCACACTTTTTTTACATTAAAAAATCCTGTGGCACACCACCATCCCAAAATTTTTAAAAAAATCACACATTGTAGCCTAATACAGCATATATATATATACACATACACACAAACACACACATACTGTATGTATTGTGCTGTTATGCCATTCCTCCTACAAACTACCCCTGCACTGGGAGTAAAAAACAAGCAAAGTTTAAAAAATATGTCACACTGTTGTCAGTCTGCCGTGGCACACCTGAGGATCTCTCACGGCACACTAGTGTGCCACGGCACACTGGTTGAAAAACACTGGTTTAACTTATATAGAAGGATTTTACAAAAAGTGGAAATGGTGGATTATGAGTTTAGATCTAAATATTCAAAATCAATTGATTAATTGAAAGGAGAAGGGCTTTTTCCGGATATATGGAAGTAGCAGGGAGTAAAATTTTGATTTGATTCCCCCCCCCCCCCCCATGTTTCATGTATAAAAGAAAAAAAAAACTATTTAACAAATATAAAATGTAAAGGAGTAAGAGGAGGTGTAAAGAAGAAGGATAGAGATAGAGTGATGAAGTATTTTTCTTCTCTTTTGTTTTCTCTTTGGATACATTTTTAATGTAATCACTGTGTTTATATTAATTTATAAATCTACGGTTATTGGTTAATATTAATATAATATATTTAAGTCATACTATACCGGAAGTCTAAATAATGGAAATATTACATTAAATACTACTTTTCTTCCAAACTCTCTTGTGTCTTTTTCCCCTTGAGATGTATATTGTTTGTTTATTTTGTATATCTAATATCAATAGGTAAATGGATATGGTAAATATTTGTGGAGAAAATGAAAAGTTTCGATAAAACATTTTTATGTTCATTCTGTGTATCCAACATCAATATGCATGTGGACATTAATTATGGAGAAAATGAAGTCCTTTTCTTTTTTTTTAAATTTTTTTATAACGTTGAAGTTAATTTTGATGTCAATGTAATATTACATCTGTATACAGAATACTTCCTTTCTAATAGAAGAAAAAGAACAAAAATAAGAATATTAACACACATGAGAAGCTATTTTATAATCCATCTTGGAAATTGTAAAATAAAATGAAAATGTCTATTAAACAAAGTGAAAGGGTTCTTGGAAGAATCACTTAAAGGGACACTCAATAAAAATTAAACTGTCATGATTCAGATAGAGCATGCCATTTTAAACAACTTTCCAATTTACTTCCATTAACAAAATGTGCACAGTCTTTTTATATTTAAACTTTTTGAGTCACCAGCTCCTACTGAGCATGTGCAAGAATAAGTGTGTATGCATTTGTGAATGGTTGATGGCTGTCACATGGTACGTGTATGCATTTGTTATTGGCTGATGGCTGTCACATGGTACAGGGGGAGTGGAAAAAGACATAACTTTTAAAATTGTCAGAAAAAAAATCTACTACTTATTTGAAGTTTAGACTAAGTGCTATTGCATTGTTTTGTTATCTTGCATTTGTTGATTATGTAAATCTACTGTGTTGACTGGTCCTCTAATAAGATGGTACACTCTAGAGTAGCTTAGTTTAGGATTATTCCCAAAGTGCATTAAAGTCTTTCAAATCATATTGAGTTCCCAATCAGGAATAGGTTTGTTTAATTAAAAAAAAACTGTAAAGTTTGGTGAAGAAAGGGTAATGGCCATGGTCAATTTTTTAGGGTTTGGGATAAGCCCTTTAGTTCCAGTGAAGATTCATCTTATTGCTACAGGTTGTAAAGACATTTTAGACAACTGGGTGCTTATAACTTTTTGGCAGAGAAGACAATTACTGTTCCAGTATGACTGCGCCCATGTGCACAAAGCAGGGTCATGAAGACCTGGTTTGGTGAGTTTGGTGTAGAGGAGCTCAAATGGCCTGCACAGTACCCTGACTGATAACCACCATTGAACACCTTTGGTATACATTGGAATGCCGATTGTGAGCCAGACCTTCTTGTCCAACTGAACTCAGAAAGGCTCACTTGGGCTGAATGCACACAAAATCCCACAGGCACACTCAAAAAATCTTGTGGAAATCCTTCCCAGAAGAGTTGCAGGTGTTATAGTTATTGAGTATTGAAATTTTTAACAGAAAAAAACAGCAAACTTTTCAGATGAAGAATACACCATAATATACAAACCAAAATAGAAAAACTCAAGTTTTCATAATATAGACAATTGTAGAACATGATGCTTAATATAGATAATTATGTCAACTTTTAATTAGATATATCCACTTTTTTATGTAGCTTTTAATATTATTTTTTGAGGATATGGCTGTATCCAATTGTTCAATAATATCCTGGGGCTGTAATGTCTTCAAAAGGAATGAAAGGCTCGTTCTTTCCCTGCTTTACAATTCTTAAAAATGAGATCTCTACCACATAGAATTACTGGATTTATAAATAGTGCCTGCGTCTTCTCAGTCTTATCTTCATATAAGAAGAATACATGTTTATTTGTAATCTGAATCTTGTATTCTAGTATTTTATTTAACCAAACATTTGTCATTTTCCAAAACTTTTGTATTTTGGGACATTCTCACACCATGTGTATTAAATTGGCCTCAATATAACTACACTTCGGACTTCAGAGACTGACTATATACTGTTGGTTCTATTAAGTAATTGAATGTGCAATTCCTGCCAGGATGCAGCAAGTGTAGTTTTGTATACTCTTATTTGGCTCCAAAATTTAGAATTGATAGAAGATAATCTTTGTTTCCAAATAACAGCAAGATTATGTAGATCTTTTTCTCCTGTACTTTCTAAGATTAAATTGTACCAGAAGGATATAGAGTGGTTCCCTAGTCTATATTTAAGCATACCTTGTTCAATACACATATTAGTTCACTCCTATCCATATTTACTTGTTAATTCTTGAAACTAGTGCCTAAGTTAGAGAAAAGCAAAAATATATTTGACAAATTAAATTCTGATTTCAGTGTGTCAAAATGTTAAATATTATTACAACCTGTTTCGTTACATTGGGCTACTGTTTTCAGACTATTACTCGCTCAATTCATAAAAACTTTGCTTAAACGTATAACGAGTAGCCCCTATGTTTCAGCAAATATTTTTATAATCATTCCACTGCAATATTTGCCAAACATGAAATATCATATAAATGGAAACATGGGAGAGCAAAACCTCCATATATTTTAAGTTGTCTTAATTTATGCAAGGCAATAGCTGACCTCCCTAAGAAGAGATTTCATGATCGATAAATGAGTTTTAAATCTTTTTTACATATTACTATGGGTATGTTTTGCATAAGGTAGATAAGTTTTGAAGAAATAATAATTTTTATCAAATTAATTCTTGCCGTTAGTGATAATGAGGAGATACTTATTATATTGGAAATATTTTTACATTTACTGCATTTATCTTATATACTTGTATTTGTAATGGCCTTTGATTAGGTATTTCCTCTGTTATTTCTTTCTTTCTTATTTGTCTTACCGCAATTTTTTGTAACTGAATATTGATGGGTAAGGCGTGTTGGAACATGGTTACTGATTCAACTTAGTGTGTATGATTTTAAGTGTATTTCTTTTCTGTTCTCATCTATTCTAAATGTATTTGTATGTGTGGTAGGGAGTTATTGGGTTAATTCTGATTTGTACTATGATTGGCTTAGTAAATCACCTCCCTTTGTAATATAGTCTATGGAGGTACACCTGTTTTACAGCTTTGATGAAGTGCTGTTAAAGGGACAGTCTACACCAGAATTTTTATTGTTTTAAAAGATAGATAATCCCTTTATTACCCATTTCCCAGTTTTGCATACCCAACACAGTTATAATATACTTTTAACCTCTGTGATTACCTTGTATCTAAGCCTTTGCAAACTGCCCCTTTTTTCAATTCTTTTGACAGACTTGCAGTCTAGCCAATCAGTGCCTGCTCCCAGATTACTTCACATGCACGAGCACAGTGTTATCTATATGAAATATGTGAACTAACACCCTCTAGTGGTGAAAAACTGTTAAAATGCAATCTGAAAGAGGTGGGCTTCAAGGTCTAAGAAATTATCATATTAACCTCCTAGGTTAAGCTTTCAACTAAGAATACCAAGAGAACAAAGCAAAATTGGTGATAAAAGTAAATTGGAAAATTGTTTAAAATTACATGCTCTATCTGAATCATGAAAGTTTATTTTGGCCTAGACTGTCCCTTTAAGGCAGGAAACATGTCAGCTGCAAAAGTCTGTCTGCTGTTCCCTTTATGCTTTTATACTTTGTATTCAATAAAGTGGACGTTTTAATCATTCAACATTCTCCTGGCTTGTATTGCTTTTGTGCTGAGATTGCTACATTTTGTACACTATCGATGTTTCTAATTGAGGGACGTTGTGGAGAGCCCTAGCTATCTCAGGCTATCGGCCAATGTCGGTTTAAACAATATCGCCATCAAAGTGAAGCTACATGCATGCCAAGGCTCTGGATTCACACGCTGCAAACAGTAGAGCTGTGATACACGCTGATTTGGAGACAACAGATCACGCTATTAATGCTGCTCATTGCCACAGGTGCAACTGCAAGGGTCATGAGAAAGACCCTAGTTGCGTCGGCAGAAGTGCGGTTAGTCCACTTGTACTTTAAGATTTGGATCTGATTATATACAACAAATTGTGACTAACAGGTGCCTGATACGTTCTAAAAATACCATGTATGCATACAGTCTGAATCTTCTATTGTTACAATAATAGCAATCTTGACCAATTATCTAACTCTGTCAATATTTTCTCAAATAATGGCAAATAATGAATACTATACCATATATTTGGATTTGCAACCATTTTGATGCCTAAATAATTAAGATGACCTTGAACTTCTTTAAATGGGATATTGAGATCTGTGGTGTTCTTTTTAACAATCCACGGTAACTCAGTTTTTATATCATAAAAAGGATCCAAACTCGTGTACTATTTTCATGAATATAAATATATTTTTTTCTTTGTTAGAAATAAAGAGGAGCAGAACTAGCGTAAATTGTCTACCACCCAATTATATCCCATGTAATTCTTTCATCAGAATAATTGCCAATGGTCCAATAGTCAGATTGAATAATAAAGGCTATACTGGGCAACCTTGTCAAGTCCCTCTAGCTAACTGAATTTTAAGTGAGAGGGTCCCATAAAGTAATAAATAAGATATTGTTTTTTTGTATTACCTCTTTATAAATTCAAGAAATTAATCCTTAAAACCAAAATTAAACACTGTAGTGAATAGGTGGTCCCATGTAATTGCATCAATAGCTTCCTCAGCATCAACTGCTAAAAGTGGAAGATCTTAAATACATGAAATGTTTTTATTTTTCCTTTTCTGCCAATAATACTCCAGTAACACAAATACTTTTCTAAGGTTACTTGAAGAGTTCCTTCCTACCATGAAACCTGTCTGGTCTTCGTAAATTAAACTACCAAGTATTTTTTTCAGTCTTACAGCTAAAACATTAGTTAATAATTTATAATTATTATTTAATAGGGATATGGGTCTATATTATTCTACAGATTCAGGGTCTTTTCTTTCTTTTTTTTAATAAGAGTAATAATTGCACTTGCAAAATATGCAGAAGGCTGAATGCCTTGGCAGAAATATGAATGAAATAATAAAGCTTATGTAGGTGTCATTTCTGTACTAAGTTTCTTATAAAACTCAGAGGGAATCTGGCCCAGTCCTGCTGCTTTATTAATATTAGACCTCTTTATTGCTAATTGAACTTCTAATTCAGTGATAAGAGTGTTAATGTCTGACAAACTTTCTTGTGAAATATTCAGTACTTATAATATTCCAAAAATGTATAAATTTGATGTATAGATTCTGTAGAATTAAATTTGTAATTCTATGTCCATCAACTTTTAAAGCTGGAATAATATGTCTTTTTTAAAGGCCTTCACATACCTATACAGATATTTTCAAATTTTATCCCCAAATCTGTAAAATTGTGCCTTAGTTCTAATTTATTTTCACTTTTTGCTTTATAAAAATCTCCCATTCTTTTGTTTGGTCTGAATATATTTATCCCAAAATAGGATTACCAGAATATCTGTTGAAACTATTTTTCACTTTATTTGATAATTGCTGTTCCTTAATTTGCATTTACTTTTCCATTTCACTAAATAGGCTTTTATTTTAAATTAACCCCACCTCAATTCTCTCCGATGAAATCTTTCACCTTAAGTCCCTCATTAAAGAACGAGAAATTGAAAGACTCCAGGAGGCCGCGATGCGGTTCAGACAGCTTATGTACTCTAAGAGCAATAAAGCGGACTCGCTTTTAGCAAAAAAGTTGCGACAAAGAGCAGAAGCGGCTCGTATTCCGTTCATATCCCATGAAGGCTGAACTGCATTTACCCTTGCAGACATCGGCTCTATGTTTGCGGAATTCTATTCCAAATTGTATAACATAGAAGTGCATGAGCACCCCAAATCGGCTACCGTCCATGATATTTCGGACTTCCTGAAATCTTTAAACTTACCACAGCTGGTAGAGAACGATAAGGAAATACTAACGCAACCGTTCTCATCCAGAGAAATTGAGAATGTTCTAAAGCAGATACAAAACAACAAAGCCCCTGGGCCGGACAGCTTCATGGGGACATTCTATAAGGAATTGAAACCGCAACTTATGGGAATATTGAAGAACCTCTTTAATGAAATCCAAAAAACAGAGATCTGAGCACTCAGGGGCAGGCAGGGTAAAATCCAGGAATCTTTATTTAACAAGGTATAAAAGCTGCATCAAGGTGCAGGTAAGCAGGAGTAGCAGTCCTCTTTAATGAAATTTGGGAATCAGGAGAGATTTGCAGGGAATTTCTGGAAGCTACTATTATCCCCATCCCCAAGCCAGGGAAAGACCAAACAGAATGTGGTAATTATCATCCGATTTCCCTCATTAACTTGGATACTAAGCTTTATTCAAAGCTAATCACCAACAGAATTGTTCAACTACTTCCCACAATACTACATCACGACCAAGTCAGATTTACATTAGGTAGGCAGGGACCGGATAATACAAGACGGTTGATCTCAGTCTTCACAGAAGCGAACATACTAGACATCCCTATGATGGCCCTGTCGTTGGACGCTGAAAAGGCCTTCGACAGGGTCAGGTGGGATTATATTTTGGAAGTCCTTCACTCCTTTGGGTTCCCTGAACCCTTCATTACAGCGATTAAGCCGTTATACTCAACCCCACATGCGAGAGTGAGGGGCATGGGATTCTGCTCTCCGGAGTTTCCAATCCGTAATGGAACTAGGCAAGGTTGCCCCCTTTCACCGCTTATATGTGCATTGACAATGGAACCTTTCGCCCAGAAAATCAGACCGTCTGACCTGATTACAGGAATTCCCATCTTAACGTCCCCAGAAAAGATAGTCCTTTTCGCGGATGATGTGACCCTACTCCTAATGACGCCACTGACCTCCATACCCGCAGTCTTTAGAGTGATTCACCATTTTGGTGAACTAAGTTACTATAAAATTAATTATACCAAGACAGAGGGATACCCCATACAGATTGATCAGCCCACCCTCCTACGGCTCCAGTCTCTCTACTCCTTTTCATGGTCTACACAGAATCTTAGGCACTTAGGTATACTCTTAAGTGCGGACCCAGATCAGATTATAGATCATACCCCCGAGGGGGATAGCTGCACCCAATATTTTCACCTACTATGAAGCCGCAAGACTATCTCATGTTACTGCATGGAGCATTAAAGAAGATAGACCAGGCTGGTATATCTTAGAGGCCTTGGGGATACCGGAAGACCTGGGATTGTTGAACCTAATTTGGGTCCCCAATAGTAGGAAACTAAAACCCTATCTACATAATGTTGTAGTGAAACATAACTTGGCAATTTGGGAATCCCTATGAAATCGACTATTAATTGCCCCGCATCCCTCACCGATGCATAGCACAGTGGGTCTATTTTGGGACCTTAGGAATATTCACTCGGGTGACTGGGTATTAAAGGGATACTCCGCTGTTGGAGATTTTTTTGATCAGCATCAAACTCTAGACCTTCCATCGATACAGGGAAGGTTTCATCCGATTCCACCCTGGTTTCCTTTTGAATCCATAAGAGTTTTTAGTTTTCTGAAGACATGGGACTTTCTCACTACTTCTATTAGGAAACCCACTCCATGGGAGGTCGGATGGCGTAAGGGCTCTAAGCATTCTAAACCCCTCACATTGCATTATAATCTACTCCTATCTGATCTTACCCAGGGGATACCTTGGCAATATAAGGCATGGATCAGGGAGGTGGTCATCAGCATTATGGATCAAGACTGGGACAACGCTATTTACCTCACGAAAAGGACTATACACTGTGTCACTATGCTGGAAGTCTATGTTAAGGTACTGTTGAAATTGCACAGAACCCCTGTCAGACTTGCCAAAATGTACCCGGGATCCTTATCCCTGTGCTGGCGAGAGTGTGGAGATGAAGGGACTGACCTCTACATTTGGTGGGAGTGCCCGAAAATATCTCCACTCTGGAGAGAAGTTAATGGCATGTGCAATTCCCTACAGCTGAGGACTCAGTTAACACCTCTTAGCGCTCTTCTGCATATAATGGCAGGAGATATAACTTTGGCGTCGAGGGGACTGCTGGTGTACATTTTCACGGCAACTAAGCTATGTATAGCGTGATCTTGGAAATCTCCAGAACCCCCAAGCCTTTCAGAAATTAAAGGTGTGATTGACTATATGGCAAAAATGGAGAGAAACTTTTACAACTCGATTGATCGGATGGACACCTATTGGCTAATATGGGACACTTGGTTAAATAAATAAGGTGCCCTTTTGTATATGTTAAAAACCAATCTACTTACCCCTTCTTTTTTTTCCCCCCATTTATCTTCTCTACTTCTTTCGTATACCACCTTTCCCCTAGCCTACTCTATTCTTGTTGGTCCACTCATTGACAAATACCAACTTAATGATCATTTCTACCAAACACTCAGTATTTAACTGGGCTATAGGTCATTAAAGTTTACATTAGATTGACCCACTAAAGAATATGTAATTGATTATTTAAGGATAATGTGACATATCATATCTGCTTATTCCACATTTGAATAATATGGACAATATATGTATCGGTGTATCATTATTTTGAAACTGTAAATGCAGAACATTTCTTCTTTATTGTATAAGTTTGAACTGGATGTTAACTTTGAATAAAGATTATTTAATAAAAAAAAATATTTTGGAAAAAAAAATAGGCTTTTATTTTTCGCTCAGCACTGCCTTTGTTGTCTCCCAAAAAATTCTGGTTTCTGCATATAGGATATATATATATATATATATATATATATATATATATATATATATATATATATATATATATATATATATATATATTGTATTACCATTTAGAACTCAACCCTAATTTGAATTTTTTATTATTCATTCGATACCTTGGATAGAAAATATTCTCAACCTCATTCCTGTCAGTATTTCCAAAGGATAACACCAAAGATAGAATAACATAATCTGAAATACATATTTCACATATATCAGTTTTGGGATTACATTTTAAAAGACATTCTGAAATAAGAAAAAAAATCTATCCTTGACAGTGAACAATATTTCTTAGATTCAAGTGTAAAAGCCTTTACATTAAGGTTAATAAACCTCCATATATCTCTTAAATTTATAATTCGGGGAAAAAAGTCCCCAGAATTGCTGAATTTGATTAGCCTCTTTTTTGACCATAGTCTATCATATTAGCTTTAAAAGTTAAATTAAAATCACCAGTTACAACTAGATTTGATCCTGAAAATTCCATTAATTTATCCTGTAATTTTCTCCAAATCACTCTATCCATAACATTAGTCCCATATAAATTACAGATAACTAATGTACCTTGTAAATTTACTTTTACTATGATATATCTTTCCTCTGAGTCCAGTTCTTGAAATAAAATTCTATAAGATTGCTACTCTTTTTAATTTGTTTAGACAAATGTGTTTCTTGAATACATGCTATATCTGGGTTTTGTTTTCTTAATTGTATAAGAATCAATTTCAGCTTTATAGGGGATGTTATGCCCGTTCCATGATACTAATTTTAGGTTAATACCAGCCATTAATACTTAGCAGGAGACCGGGGAGGAGAGGAAAAATTTGAGAGAGGATGGGGAGATTAAAAACCCCAAAAACTATAGACATCATAGATTGTAACTACAACAGCTTTTAAATTGTTTTTAAAACAATCTTCACTTCCAAAAAACTATTATTTTAATGTTTATATTATTTTCCCTATAAATTCCTTAATCATTAATCTTTAATTTTTTCAAAAAACATTTTGTTCCTAGCAGGAAATATGGCCCTCAATCTATCTGTTATATGCTTCATACAATACAGCCCTCAATCTAACTGTTATATGCTTCATACAATACAGAGCCCTCTCTCTTCTTTTATTTGTTGGCTCTATAGAAGTCTTTAAATATTATCTTTTCTCTGCCAATTTACAGTACCTTTTTCTATCTATACACTCTCATAATAGTTACTTAATCTTGGAAAGGTAAGTATTTCACAGTGAATTCTTTTTTTTCAGTGCCAATTCTATGTACTCTCTCAACTAGGAAAGAAGCATTTAAATTAAGGCCTAATAATTGTGAAAGTTGGACAGATGTAAAACTTATCAAATCTTGATATTCACTATTTTTCAGGATGACTATTGACCAATGACTAATGGCCACTATTTTTAAATTGTTACTTTGAGATCTATCTTCCAATTCTTCTACTTTATTTTGGAAATAACTAATATTTTTATCCTTGTTTGATAAGAGTCCTCCACATCTGAGACTCTTACTTCCACTTCTGGCAGCCTATTGGCAAATTGCCTCACTTCTGAAGATAAATATGCAACATCAGATCTTAGCTGACCAATAATAATTCATAAGTAACTGTATATCTAAGCTATTCGGATTCAATATGTTTAGCGCTATTTGTACATCTGAAGATGTTTCAATACTATTCCTATTTATTTTCTCACTGTTTTTAATTGGCATTGTGAGTGATTTAGTCTTAGGGCTCGATTTATCAAAGCTAAGGGAGAAAAGGGACGCTCCCCTGTATGCCTCAGCTTGCCTGTGGTGGAGCGAATTTACCCTCAGGAAGTCACCATTGCACACGCGCGACAGGAGCTGTCAATCTCCTCGGTCGGACTAGACCACGGAGATTGAATTTCGCCACCTAAAAGGTGGCGAAGAGGTTAGGAAAGCAGCGGTATGATGACCGCTGCTTGTTAAATACAGCGAGCAAGTTCTTGTGAGAACTTGCAGCCGTAGGGCTTTGATAAATTGAGCCCTTAGTATTTAAAATAAAAATGTCCATGTGTAGTTAGTGGACAATCATTTAGTATAACTAAAAAGAAAACACCCTTAATTAGCAAAAAATATACATTAACATGATCTTCTGCCAGAAATAAGTGATGATCAATAAACATAAATGTGCTTTATATGCAAAGTTATTCACACTGATAAGTATGTGTGTGTGTGTGTGTGTATATATATATATATATATATATATATATATATATATATATATATGTTCATGAAATCAGCCTGCACAAACTTAATTTAAAACGTCCGATTTATTCAACAAATTTAAAAGGATTGGCTGCTAGAAACACAGCTCACAATAATAGCACAAAGTAGCAATCCTATATGTTTCGGCCGTAGCCTTAATCATAGATTTTATATATATATATATATATATATATATATAATATAGTTTAAAGGGACACTCACGTTAAATTACATTTTCATGATTCAGATACAGCATGTAATTTTAAACAACTTTCCAATTTACTTCCATTAAAAAAAATGTGCACAGTCTTTTATATTTACAATTTTTGAGTCACCAAATGTGCAAGAATTCAGACTATACGTATATGCATTTGTGATTGGCTGATTGATATCACATGGTACAAGGGGAGTGGAAATACACATATCTTTGAAATTTGTTATAAAAAAATCTACTACTCATTTGAAGTTCAGACTAAGTGCTATTGCATTGTCTTGTTATCTTGCATTTGTTGATTATGCAAATCTAATGTGTTGACTGGTCCTTTAATTTTTTTTTGTGTTGCAATAGTGAATAATAATCGGTGACTAAGCAGTAAACTTAATTATTCTAAATACATGAATATTTAATTTGTGCCTTAAAAATATTAAAGCAGATGCCAAACTGAGAAGGCTAATAAGAAACACAATAGGACAGAATTTGAATATCCAAAACAGATTCTTTAAACAGAGCAAACTAATTAGCTAGCTTTAAAGTCTTTCCACTTCGGAAACAGCACAGTAGAGTTCCTCCTATTTTCTTAAATATAAATTGCAGTGTTAAGATTTATTTTCAATGATTCTCCCAAGATGGAAATTTCCTTTAAACCATAAATTGGTAGAATAAAATGTTATCCCAAAATTATTCCACATTCAATGATAGTCCATATATTTAATAAGGCAGGAAATAACACTATTTATAGAACATATCCAATAGTTTCCCTATATGTAAACAGCATCAATAATAGCTATTTTTAGCGGTATTATGGTTGTTATTTTCAGACTTTAAAAAAAGTCTCTCCTTGTAACTCTATAAATGTTTCACCATCACAAGCAATCGTTTATCTTGAGCTGAATAATGTGCCAATCCTGCACAGTTAATTAATATCACCAGTGATAGAAATATTGTGTGTGTTATTCTCAGAACTGATTATAGATAGAGGACAGTTAGTTAAAAGTCTCTATAAATATAATACAAACATCTCCTGGTTCAATGAATGACACTGTTGCAGCAGTAACGTGATCCCTGTCTAGATATTTAAATTTATAACATACCTTTACAGGGCCATATGAAATACTTGTACTTCCTTCTAAATACTTAGCTGCCTGTCAACCACAGCCTTACCAGAGTATATCCTCAAATCTTTAACACATTTTTCTCCTCTCTCTTGCTCCGCCCCAGGAAGTGAGATGGTCCCATGGGTAACCTACGTGCAAGAACCAACTGCAAACCTCAACAGGGACCATTGAGAGGGTCAAAATGAGCCTTTTCTCTTTGCTCCAATTAATTTCTTAGGCAGCCTAGGAAGGTAGTTGCTACCACTCCCACCACATTGTAATGGATTGTCATGCCAGGGAATCTTCAATTCAGGGTAGTAGCATAGATGCTGCGCCAGCCATACACAGCCTCCACAGGCAGGACTTCCGACTAGTGATTGAAGACGATAGTGCTGGAGCCAACCAGCTCCTAGATGCTCAGGCGATGTTCTACGTGCACTGCCTATGAGTGCAGCATTCAGGCTTTTCATGCTCTCCCTTCTTCAAGCACGGAACATGCTGCGCACACCCTCACGTAGGCTCCTCTCTACAGGAAGCCATAAAATCATATATTTGTCAACCCACTTTGAGGACAAAAAACAAAAAAAAAATCAGTGGCTGAGCTGGTACCCCTTTCTACATGGCCCCAGATATAATAATAATAATACGACAAGACTATGATTCAGCAGTTGATTAGTGGGCTTTTAGAATTATGGCCACTGGGAAATATTTTTTTTATAGTGGCCAATCAATAAATCAATTATATGGTGCTCTCTTAAAGAAATGACCTAGATTTCCCAGCTGGCTAGGTAAACCTGTCCAGCAACTGCAGTATAAGCTCTTTAAGAAAGAACCTGAGCAGCAGATAAAGGCAGAAGAAAATAGAAAACAGCATTTATTTTATGTATCCAAATTAAATAAATTCCAATGTAAGATAGACTTTTAATACTGGTGCATATCAAAGTCTCATATATAGTCTTAAAGTGCAGTAAACCATGTGTACAGCCTGTCAGAACAATGTTATTTATAGAAAAGTATATTATCACATAAAAATTTCAATACATTTATATTAGACAGCAAGCAACATCACAGGTCCAGTCATCAGGAGGTAGGTGTACACATCACTGATAATCTGGACTTCTGTTGTATAAGTCGCTTGTACACTCACTCATTGTAGCATCAGTCTTAGATGGATATGACTGCACCTATAGGCATCCAGAGGGGGGAAAGGGGGGCAAATGTACCCCCTGAAATTTTGCTCCTCATACCCAGCACCCATGCACTCAACAGGGCCAGATTAACATAGCGGTTGGTGTAGCTGCAACTGCCCCTAAATTATGCCAATGACAGGTGCAGTAACCCGTGGACATGCACACTTGCTGTCGTATAGTTGAGTGGTCACAAAATTAATTTAGATTAATAAGGAGAGGCTACCAACAGGTCAGACCACCCCTCCCCCCCATTGCTGCATGGCTCTCTGTAATGGGGAGCAGAATCTGAAGAGGAAGAGCACATTATGTTCCACAGCATTTTCAGTTCTCCTGGACAGTGTAGAGGTAGAAGTGCACATAGTCGTGTAATGCTGTTGACATTACCTTATTCATTGTCCAACTTTTATTTGCCTGCCCATTTGCCAGCATCCATACAACAGCTACTCGCCACCTGATAGGAGAGAACAACAAAGTAAGAAAAAGTTGTGTGTAGAGTGTTCTACACACTGTAATCCATATTATATATCCACAGAAGGTAGGGAAGAGCAGGAAGAAAGTGTGTGAAGGAGTGAAAACACAGTGTCTTTGCCAGGGGATTATTATTTGGTGTAGGGGTCTTTATTTTTGGCTAGGGTATTCTCAAGTGGGCATATAAACTCTCAAGTAGGGTTGTTTAAATAGAGAGCCCTTTCCAAGATTGCTGCAGAGTGATACATCTCAGAATAATGTTCCTTAAAACTATAGTAACTGTGTTAAAAATTGCTTGGTGCGTAGGACTTTTCAGGTGGCGACCATCTCGCTCTGAGATTCAACTCCTGAGGACTTCTCTAATATAATTACATTTTCTGGAAAAGACCCAATGAGAATTTATTTTGAAAAGTGGAGTGGCTTACCTGAAGACAACCTAATCCAGGAAATAGGGTGCTAGGTTGTATTGTGGCTTATTGTTGCCCTCAGTACCAAATGTTATTGAACTGGGGCCCTTCCCTATACTGAAAACCCCAGCTTTGTCCCTTCTGATTGTTGCGCAAGTTGCATGGAGCATTTTGTTTTTATTCTGATATGGAAGACAGTTATACTGTGTTCCTGCAGGAGCTTGCCTCCTTGCTAGATTCTTATATGAGAGTTTCCGATGCCCATACTTATGCCTGCTTTGAGAGTTCCCCCTAAATCATCTACTGAGGAAGATAGCAATGTAGAGAATATAATGAGACATCCTGACCTGCTTGTTATCAGCCAGGGGCTGACGGTGAGTGCTCGAAATCTACACCCCACACTGGAGTTAATAGAGGTCGGCACAAAAAATTTGGAGGGCGGAAAATTCTAATAAGAAACCTGCTTTTCAATATGAAAACATGCAGCCTTGGTTGATCTAAATGTATTGGAAACCCTACCTGTACATGCAATTTGAATGCTGGCCCACAATATGCAGCAGAATTTAAACAGGGCGGCCTTCAGGAGATGGGAACAGCTGATTGCCTTAATGAATTCAAGATAGTCTCATACTCTCTCTGGGACTATTGGAGACTCCAACTGGTGCCTATCAACACCTATGAGAAGATCCTTGTGCTTGTACTCTCCTTTGTTGCAATTAAATTCAGGAAAAGTTGACTCCTTCATATACACAGACATAAGATCAGCTATGCAGAAGTGCGGTTGTTTATTTTACTCACTATCCCTCCATATAGTGTGCTGAGACTCAAATTGTGCTCTGTTTTACTATTCCATTCATAAATTATGATGGCTAATTTACCAGAGACATAGGAACTAATTCTAACCCAGGTAATACAGGGTTGCTAGAGTATCAAATTTGGTATTATGAGGGGAATCACAAAATCTGCTAAGTATGCAGACCCTGCAGATAACAGAGGATGAAAAGAACCGTACACCCAGATGAGCTGGTAGTGACCAAGAGTAAAGGCTTCTTGTTCTGTAGTGAGGAGTTGTAGATATGTCCTGATATCAGTGATATGTAGGAAGGTCAAAATGCAGAGAAATTACAACATTGAGACCTTCTTTATCTTAGAGCTTCTAGAGCCTGCAGTGGAACGGCAACAAAATCATGAAGAGAACTGGATTGCTCTGACCCTAACATGCAATTTAGCCCCAGTCTCGCTAAAGGAACCATTTTACTCTGCCAGACTTCAAGTAATTGACCATGCCTTTCCATGGGCCTCTGAGAATGCTAAAACATTCAGCATGTTACTAACCATAATGTTCCAACACCAAGCCTTGGTTTTTAACCCTAGGATTTATGTTTTGAGATCTTAAGTTGGTTTAGCATTTTCCTGCCTATGTGCCACTGTAAGCTCTATCTCCTAGCCATGGGAATGGCGGTATATTAAGCTTGGCTGAAGAGCATGGAATTTATAATTTTGTTTCTAATCTACATGAAGATTTTCTAATCTGATTCCTTGCATTCAGCAACCTTTATGAGCTGATGATGAGATTTGTTGAACTTTCTACAACTGGTAATGGACGTTTGCAAGAGTTTTTGAATCAATGCTAGTTATAGATTTTTCACTGCTGTTTAATTTGTTTAAAATTAATCTTATGCTTTTGCACGATGTATAAGTAACAAGTGGGTAACATCTAGATAGTACTGCAGAGTTAATTGATGGTAAGCAGTTAATATTCCTTGATATAATATTTGCTACTAGGCTATCTACAGAATCATTACTCCTGTAGACTTCAGTATAGTATGGCATTGAATGCATATGTTTGCTAATGTCACTAGGGGTGCTCCAGTCTATGATACTATGAGAGGGCTACTGGGTAACACTGACTATCCTTGCTACTTATTCTCCCCCTACTGTTTTTCTAGATTTCTATCCCCTAACATACCCGTTTATGTTGTATTTCGAGCTTAGGTGGGTCTTGAATGACCACTAATTATCAATTATAAGTTATTGAGTATTTGCATATATAAATTGAGGTTAATAATATGTAGTACATACCGGTATTTTACAGCATTTATCACTTAAAGGATAAATGAGGCAAGCTTGAATGCCATTTGTTTGCTAAAAACAGGTATGATTCTGTCCTACTATAAACTTACTGTCTTATATGGAGAAGCATGTCCTGTAAGCATAAATGTCATTTGTTTTCTAAATACCTGTTGAGTGGGGTATTATCTATATTTGTGCATAATACCCTAACACACTACCAGCCTTGCCACATCCTTTAACCCACCAAGTGTAGTGTATGCCCATAGTTTTTTAAATGGTTGTCCGAGACAGTAGTATGCACTGACTATTTCAGCACTGTCTATAGATAGTTGGAAATCATACTTCTAATGCTTTGCCTCTGTATGAATCTAAAACTACACTATTACAAACACCTTTCCAGACATGTACATGTACTGAGCGAAGGTAGAACATAAGCATTTAAAGAACAATAGCACGCTAAAGCAAAATTATCCCCTAGTATTGCTTATAGGTTATTATACTCCTGTTGACCTCTATAGGTTTTTATGTCTCACACCCTTAAAGTTACATCTGGAGAACTCTTATACTCCAAAAGTTATATGGATCTGTTTGGCCACATCGGTAATTATATACTAATTATACGCAACACATGAATCCATAGTGAATAGCATATTAAAGTCAAAATATCCCCTGATATAGCTTATAACATAATCAGCTTAAGACAATCTTGATATGTTTTACTATATAGTTTTATGCCATTATAGTTAGTTAGAGAACTTCTATTAGTCTCTGAATCAAGTAAGTTGGATCATCTCAACAGTTATGCTAGTAGTCTATGAATCCTATAACATTATTTATAACTCCCTCAAACTTAATGTTTTTTTTATATCCAAGAGTAGCACCATCTTTTACTATCTTAACTCGCCAAATGGTCTATATAAAAAGTTGGGTTCAAGAGTGGCCTTGAATGTTTGTTGAGAGGTTGATACCCTATAATAGAAACATTAGAGGTTCAATTATTAATGTACAACTGTCAAAATTAGTATTGTGACTCAGAGAATTGTCTCTCTCTCTCTCTCTCTCTCTCTCTTTCTCTCTCTTTCTCTCTCTTTCGTCCCTGAAACGAAAATCCTGAGTCTTCATTGTGCAGTGTGTGTATGTGTATATATATATATATATATATATATATATATATATGGCAACAAATTACCTTAGTTCACAGAGAGAAAAAAAACAAATAACAATTGTCAAGTTAGCCTAGAATCCTTATGTCATACACCGGATAATGCAGGTAAAGTTCTGCTTACTGAAAGTTTTAGGTCTTAGAGATTTATAATTATCTAAATATCTTCTCTCTCTTTTATACTTACAAATTAACACAAATGGATCGTATAACCCTCCTTATTTCTAAACTTCAATATCCATGGTAATTAGATATGGAAATATCTTCTCTTAGGACAAAGAAAAAATAATCAGCTTTGAGGAACTTTCCTGTAAAACTCACAGTAACTAATTTCTCAATATATACATTAATATCAAATGGATCTGTTATACACAATAAAAGTTTTAACCATCCCAAACTTTTGAATTATAGGCACAAACATTCTTTTTTTATCTGTAGCATATAGATAATGTTCAATGATAAGCTCAATCAAAAGTTGCACAATACCATTTAATCTAGGTAGTATTACCGCCTTAGTCTCTGTTGATGAGATCAGAACATCATAACAAAGTCTCCATAGGGGTAATGGGGAAAACCAGATGTGGGCTTCTTGCCCAATGTCCCTAGAGGGATATGGCTGCGTCTCACTGACAAGGCCCAAAAGAGGCTGGAACAATCATCTGGGGTTGACATTTCCTTTTTCAGAGGAGAATTGCCTAGTATTTCGGGGCTGGACTGACCTTGTTAGGTGGGATCAGACTTGTTAGCACAATATTGATGCATCTCTTTCTGTAAGTATTGATATCAGACATCTTGGCTTTATCCTCGGAAACCAAGACATTTTGCAATATATCCTTATATAATGTCAGGAAACTTCTGTGTCCCAAAGATAAGCCCTTATAGTGACTATAGTTAAGAAATAAATTATTCTACAATAAATACATCTGCATTGTAGAAGTCATTGTCTGTAGATAAGTCCATCTATATTCCGGGGATAAAGTTTGTCGTTAACAGGTACCTTGAATATTAATAAGCCCATAAGTTACTGCTTCCCACCTCAGTGTGTTATCTCATGATGTGTCTGGCATTAAATGGTGAGCAGAACTTCGTCCTGTCTCCGATACTTCATCCTCCGATAAGAGTATTGCAATTTTTGTTAAAACCTAGCTACTTTAAATTTAATGGGTGTTTCTCTCTGCAGAGACGTGGATCAGCTATGGGGGCTTTAACTCTATATAGATAATTTGTTGTTTATGTGTATTGGAAAAAGTAGGTTTGAGCTTTGCGGACACATTTCAAAAGACAGTAATTCCTTATTGGGATTTGACTTTGTTAGAGGATGTAACTTCACATAAGGTTTTAATATATTTCTGATGCGTTAACTTTGGTCATGAGTCCATCTGGAACTCATTAAAAGGATATAAATGTCGTAAGATGTGAGTGATTCAGTAGTGAACAAGCGTGTTTGTTACACAAAATGTGTATGCATTGTCAACTGTACTTTCCCTTCTGGTATACATTTTTCTCAATTGTCTGTTTTTAATATTTTTTAAAAATTAACTTTTTTATTGAGCACTTCTATGTCTACTGTTGTCATGATACTTTTTTGCAAAGTGGTTATTGAGTTCAGATATCTTTGATTTGCTCAAAGGATAAGCTCCAAACACAGCCTTCTTCTCATATCTTACAGTCAGTAACTTTCTTGTTTATTATGCAAATGTATAAAAGCAGTGGCCAGTAATACACAATAAGTATCCACACTTGGTATAGTGACACTGACTTACCAACACTTCCTCTGTGTCGTCCAGCTTAAATGGTCTTTCCAGTCCTCTGGACCTTAACACTCTTGCTGGTGTCACCAGTGTAAAGCTCCAAGATACAGTTTCACTGTGTGTTTATCAACATCCCTCTTTTGGATCAGCCCAGTCCGGCACAGGAATAACATCATCAGTCAGGTCACTTGTGTATACCAAGTGACTCACCGCATAGTCATGGGAAGAAACAGCAGTATTCCACTCTAGAGACTCCAAAAGCTCCACCAATAAATTGGAACGTTAAGATAGCGCTTCACTTGTAATTTAGCCCTATATGTTTAGCTATTTACATTCATTTATATTCATTGAATTCATAGCACCTTATTATAAGGCTTTCATATACATTAAAACTTTTTTTTACCCTCTCTTTTTCTATAAATCAATGAATGCATGACCATTTCATTTAACAACAGTCATTTGTGAATAGACTCCTTTTTATGGTCTTATATGTAATTCCACCATCATATATGCATATTTCATTTTCTTTGGTCAATTATTTTGTTAGATTTATTTTATCCAATTCATCAGAGTAATTTATCCCCACTTACCCATGTAATAAACCTCAATTTTCAGTTTATCCTCTACAAGAAAGGGTGTAATTTGAGCCCCATTCATTAGATTCTGACTTTGTTTATCAAGACAGCTACCTATTTTTTTGGCACCAGAAATGTATGAGGTCAAATTCCGAATTCAGACCTTTGGGGAGTTTGGTCCGCAATTGGAATATCCCAAAGACTTTCGTTTAGCTAATAACTTGTCTTTATCTCATCCTCTTGGTCCTGTTTTCACTTGTTTAATTATTGTCCATTCTAAAGTCTGGGCACTTTTCCTGTGTACCTGATTAAAATGTTGCACCAGAGGTGTGGAGAAAGTTCCAATGCCAATATATGAAATATGCTCTCTTATATGAGTGCTTACGTCTCTCAAAGTTCAACCTACATATTGGAGTTGACATTGGGTGCACATTGCTAATTAAATGGCATACATTGATTTTACAATTTAAACATGATTTGTGTTGGTAAGTCCTATTTGTAACGGCACTGCTAAAAGTATTTCCCAAAATGAGATGCTCACAAGTCTTACAAGTTGGGTTACTGCACTTGAACACCCCTTTGCATCTAAACTATGAACTCCCTTGATATAACATAGGTGGTAACTGTGTGGGTGCCACCATATTACTAATTGATCTTGCGATATGTACGCTTAATTTCTCTTAATGTGGTATTTGCGAAGCTATCACCTGCTATTAACATTTTAAAATGTTTCTGTACTATGTTGCAAATCTTATTATATTGCTCACTGTAATCAGTCAAAAAGACCAATTTCTCCTCTTTATAATGTGTATGTGTCTGCTGAGTCCATCTACCTCATATCTTTCTTGTTTTATGACTTGTCTCTTATTGCCTTGCTCTTGTAAGCTTTTGTCCAAAAGGTCTGTTTGGGCTAAGTACCTTCCCTGCTCTTTGTAATTCCTTTTCAACCTCCCAAATTGCCCCCTTTGCCACTGAGTGGAATACCCTTTTTGATTGACCGCTTCTGGCATGGAGTATGGTATTACCAATAAAGGGCTTTCTGTAAACTTCTGTAATAATTTTACCACCGGGATTAACCTCCAGGGTTAGATCCAAAAAGTTAATCTTATTTTCATTGAATTCAAAAATAAATGTTATGCCCACTTGATTGGTATTTAGCCAGGAGCAAGTAATCTATGAACAATATATGGCTTCTGAAGGGGCTTTCATCTCGATATATGTGGGACCACTCCCACCAACCCATAAACAGGTTGGCATAGGTGGGGCATACTTGGCCCAATAGATATCCCACACCTCTGGGGATAAAATACCTCATAGATTAAGTAATTATGTATCAACAAGAAACTTGTCACTCTCTGTATAAATTTGTGGAGGTCATCATCTATCTCCAACTCATACTTGAGAAAATAATCTAAGGCTTCCAAACCCTTTTCATTTTGAATAGAGAAATATAGGGATCTCACATCCACAGTTAAACAGCCAAAATGATCTTCCAAAGTAAACATTTTCCATTTGCTTTAGAACATGTGTTTTATCCTAAATGAAACTAGATAGTCTGGTTAACAGGGGCTGTAAAATTGCATCCAGCCATTGGGATAAATGATCTAGTAATGAGCCAGTGCCACTCACTATGGGTCTACCCGTGTCCTCAATTAAAGAGTTGTGCATCTTTGGTAGATGATTAAAAATTGGTGGTATAAGATTCTCCACAAGTAAAGTCACGTGTAGCCTCATCAAAGCATTCTCTCCCATCATTCGCAATCTGTCTTGGCTCATTCTTAAAAAATATTCATAGGATCTCTTCTCAATACAAGATATTAAGCTTCATCTTCTAGCTATCTTTTGGCTTCATTTACAAATTAGGTTCTAGACATAACCACAGCCCCCTTTGTCAGCTGCTCTAATAACCAAGTTGTTTTCTATTTAATACAAAAGTAGATGCACCCTTAAAATATGGTAATTCCATCTTCTTTGGATGAACACTAGTTTAACCTTCATATGATAGACTCTTAAAGGTGAGAAGATTGCAATCTTCTGCAAAAGTCAGGGGGTCAAGGGGGGCAACCAGCCCCTATTGTTTTACCATCTAAATTCACATTGATATCCTCTCTATAGTTATCCTGAAAGAAACACTTTCATAGTGTTAGGTTTCTTATCAATCTAACATCAACTAAGGTTTTAAACAGGTTAAAGTTATTTTGTTGCGGTAAATCCTAGGCCAAGCTCAAACCCCCCTCTTCTATCTCTGTAAGGGGATAATCTGATAAGTTTATAACACTCCTTAGTGATATATCATCTAACTCTTCCCCCTCCTAGTGGGGTATCTGCCTTGCCTTTGGTTTGCATTTATATTTGTATCTTCTCTAACTCCCCCCCTTTCTGATTTTTATTTGGGGAATGAAAAAACTTGCTCCAGACTTCTTCTGTCCTCAGCATTTTTTCCAAGTGGCCATTCCCCTAGGTTTTTTTATTTATATATATATATATATATATATATATATATATATATATATATATATATATATTTATATATATGTAACAGAAGTAAATGCACTCTCAGGACTTCCACAAAATTCTTTATTGGAACGTTTTCGGGGTTCACAACCCCTTCATCAGCATAAACACATAAGCAAAACTCAAACAATTTATAGTGTTTCTAAAAACTCTCACCAAACAAGTGTTACTCCAAAGTGCGCCAAATATCGAGTGTGGAACGCATCTTGCGTTCCACAGTAGTGGTGCCTACCGGAAGTGATATTATCTCACTTCCGGTTTTGCGGCATCGTAATATTAAACATACAAGCAGTATTATGTATTTCATCAACATATAATAGCTCATACATAATGGTGTATAATGTGTGCTAAGTAAGCAAGTGCTAATATAAACTTAGCTATGTTAAATAGTCTTCATTAGATCACCGTAATAATATCCCTTATCGGCTGATCAAGTGCCACTGTGTATACAGATCACCATGGCAACTGTAGTCATGGTTATAATAAACAATCATAAGTCGTGTCTTAACACTGTGGTCAATCGCCAAAGTACCTGTTGTATAAAACTGTTGTTAAGAAGCTACAGTGCACTATTTATATCACTGAGGCTTTTTATCTGGAAACACATATTATATTGTTGTTGTTTTTTGTTTTTGTGTACTCTTCTGCCCCCCCTAGATGTGTATAAATACTTCTTACATAATCATTATTGCCTTAATATAACAAAGGGAAGGATCTTGTTGTTAATAAGGATATACAATACCACTTGAATCAAAACAATATTGCTGTTTACTGCAGATTTTGAAAGAAAATTTGATTTGTTCACTTTTAGCATTAAATCCAAATATAAGGAAATCAATATCTATGGAAAGCTTTAATAATGTGGAAAGGTCTATTGGAAGAATAAGTATTGCTGTTTATAATCTTTAAGTCTATCACATATTATTTAACTTGCTTCCCCTTTGGGGGGGGGGGGCTCTATATATGCACATTTGATGTATTTTCAGACTTAGATCTGTATCACTAACTAGATATTTTCTTGAAATCTCCAGCAATAATGTCAAGGGGTAAAAGAAAACAAAAAAACAAACAAACATATTATATAGATATAATGTAGATAATAAAAATAAGAACAACTTCTGGACCAAATTAAAATTACCAAAAATTGATTAAAATATAGTGGAGAATTTGATAGCACCAATATCTGAATCAGAAATTAAAAATATGGTAAAAAAATTAAAGAATAATAAATCCGCAGGTCCTGATCTATTGCCAAATTAATTTTATAAATTAATGATAAAACAGATAATTCCACCTTTGGAAGTACTTTATAATTCATACCTGGTAGATAGAAAAAAAGATGGCATCTCATTTTACGTCCTTGTGGACAACATTAATATTGAAGCCTAACAAAGACCCAGAGCTTAAGGACTCATATAGACCCATATCTCTCTTAAACACGGATTACAAGATTTTAACAAGTATTTTAGTGGATAGGCTCCAGATGGTCTTAAGGTCCATTATTTATCTGGATCAAACGGTTTTTTTAAAAGGGAGGAGTTCTGCAACTAATAATAGAAAAATCATTTTAGCTTTAGATTATTATAAAAGAACTATAAGATCCCCAGAACTCAATGAAGATCCAGATGCAATAATAATTTCGGTTGATGCTGGAAAAGCCTTTGATTCAGTAGAGTGGGACCATTTATTCACGCCCCTCTCTGTTTGGTTTAATTAATAGGATAATTGATATTGTAAAAAAAAATAATATATATATATATATATATATATATATATATATATATAAACTACCCTAATACATCTCTATTAGTAAATGGTCAGCTCTCTAGGAACATTGTCCTAGAAAAAGGTACTCGGCAAGGCTGTCCTCTCTCACCATTGCTATTCAATATTGCCATTGAGGCCGTTGCCTGTGCCCTTAGAGAAAAGGTTCAAGGAATTAAGGTCAGTAAGCAGGAGCTAATTGTTTCTCTATATGCAGATGATCTACTTTTGTTCTTACAGGACTCTAGGAGAAATATTCCTTTAGCACTTGACATAATAAGAGAGTTTAGCTCATTTTCAGGCTACACAGCCATCTCTAAAAAATCAGATGCTTTGGTTAAAAAAAAAAAAAAAAAAAAAGGAAAAAGCAGAACTAAAAAAATATTTAAGGAATTCCTGGAAGGATTGAAATATTTAGGCATTCGGATCTCAGTAGAAAAAGACAAATGGTATAACTTAAATTTTTCCCCTTTATTAAAATAAAAATAAAGAGAAGTTAAATAACTGGACAAAACTGCCAATTTCAATTGCAGGTACGGTGAATCTCTTAAAAATGATTATTTTACCTAAATTAATGCAAAATGTTCCTATTCCAATTTCCAAAAAAGATTTGAAAAAATTACAGTCTGAACTCTCACAATTTATTTGGAATAGGAATAACCAAGGATTGCAGTTAGAAAGCTATGTCTTCCCAACAATTTGCAGGTTTAGCACTTCCACATTTTAAATATTATAACTGGATATGTTTATGTAAATTGGCTGTTGAATGGCTAGCTGAATCTCAATATTATACAGTCCTCGAGGTAGAATAGAACATTGTTAGTCCTTATGGGTTACATAATCTTCTACATATAATACATACATAAACTCCCGTTCGAGATCAAAGCAATGAAGACCATATACTATCTAATTTGGGCTTGGCAAAGGCTGTGCAAGAAACAGAGAGTTAAATTTGGTACATTCAAGTATCTAAGAATAACAGGAAATCCAGCCTTTCCAGAAGGGATACATTCAGTAATATTTAGAAGGTGGGATAATAATGGCCTAAAATATATTTTCAGATTATGAATATGGAGGAAAAATCTATTAAAACTTTTGAGACATTAAAAGACGAGTATTCCTGGCTGACTTCTGGCTGGGGAGGAGCATGTAGTCTGTTGCTGCTTGGAGCTTGTGTGTCTCGAGATGCCAGAACCATCCCCCCTAACGTTGACCCTAGGACCAACTCAGAGGTACCGGGCCAGGATCTGGAGATCCGTGTGTCGGAAGGTCCCCAAAGACCTCTACAGATCAAGAGGTGAAGAAGAAATGCTCCCACCTGTCTCCTTTTGTGGTCTGCTTGTGTCTGCTCCTAAGAGTGGGGAGCGCAGAGGGCTGCCGACAGCGTGCGCAAGGAGAAAGTACAAACAGTATGAGCAGGAAAGGGAAAAGAAGCAAGCCTGATTGAGAGGCCTGACAGGTGCATTTCTAGCTTCCCCTCACACGTCCAGGTTGAATGTCCGGAGAGAGCGGGTGAATCCCACGGCTCGCACTTGCCAGCTGTACTAGGAGTCCTTCCTGGTTTAAGAAAAAAAAGAAAAAAGGGAGAAGGGCCGCTCTTCAGGATGCAGTAAGACCAGATAAGCTCAAGCATCTGCTGCTAGAGAGCTGAGCCCCTAGTCCCCCTCCTGATGTAGCGAGTTCGGCCTATCTGTGGGAGGCAGCCTCAGGCCTCAGCTGTAAGATCGATACAGCGGAGTGAAAGATAGGAGATGGGTTAATATTGTAGCCCCTACAAAAGAACAGGTGGTAAGGACTTAAGAACACACCATTCAGGTAACATCTCTCTGTTTCCCAAGTATTGGAGACTTAATATACAAATGTGAATGACTTTTTACCATCTGTGCATGTGTTAATAGCCCTCATATAAAGCCTCAACCAAGTTAAAAGTGATAACTTTCTAATAGAGGCACATTGATGTTGACATTTTCTTAAAGGGATGAGTTGCTCATCAAGAAGATGGCCGAGCAAAGGATTCACCTTTGGGACTTAATTTATGATTAAATACTAAAATATGTTAAAATAGTGTTTACACACCTGTAAAAATGGGACTTCCTGACAACTAAATTTTTGTCCTAGTATATATCACACCTAAATAGTGAAAAAAGGAGTAAGAGTGTTGTTGGTGATACAGACAACAGGCCAAAAATAGCTGCAGACCTTATATGTCTTTCAGGGATATCGTGATAAGTTAAAATTATTAAGGCTATATGGTTCCTTTAGAAAAAGGTGGTGATATATTGGAAGGGGTTGACAGAATCCAGTTTGCCTCTATACATTAGCTGTGTTAAGATTGCACTAATGTTGTAATAGGCCCTATTGCATAAACTTGTTTCTTAAGTGTATATTTATTCTAAAAATATGCAGAGCCTTAAAAATGGAAATTTGTTATTTATACCTATCTGAATGCAGATTTAACTAATTGATTAATTATTGGATAATAGCTAAGTGACGTGGTGAACCCTATAACTTGACAAGGGAGGAATTGTTACAAATACAGCCATAGAACTACAGTTGATATATGATTGCAATACTATTGATGGTTTCAGTGCTGGTAAAACTGTGGGAACAAGAATTCTCTAAAAATAGGAAGTGGCAGATGTATATAATATCACATTAATTGTATTTTTTTATATTTAAGGTAACTCATCACAAAGAAAGGGGAAGGAAAAAGAAAAAGAAAGAGGGAGGGAGGGAAAGGGGGAAGGAAAGTAAGGGGGGGAGAAAAGAAAAAAGGGGGAAAGAGAGGGATAAAGATTAAAGGATTTTGTATGGTGTTTGTAATATACATATGGATAAATTCTTATCACAGCACAAGAATAAATCCCCAGCCATGGCTGCTAGAAATAGAGAAAAAAAATAAAAGGAAGCACTGAAACTGTGTCAGAATCTATTAATGAGAGCATCAACCAAATTGACACACAGGCCTTAGTTAAAATGATATCAGATATTTTTTTGCCACAGTTTGACCAGATAAAATCTGAGATATCAGGCTTGGCAAGTGAAGTTAGACAGTTTGCAAAAAGGCTGACTGAAGCTGAACAGCGTATATCTGACCTAGAAGATACTGTCAATGATCATGAGTTAAAAATTATTAATACAAGGAAGAATTATGATAGGCTATAACAGAAAGTAGACGATTTAGAGAATCGAACACGTAGAAATAATAGTAATATAAAAGGATTATCAGAAAACACACAGCACAAGGATTTAAATGTATTTATGTCAGAAACTTTACCCAAATTATTGGATATGCCACTTACAGATACACCACTTATAGTAGAAAGAGTACACAGAATAGGGCATATTAGGGAAGATAGTAATAGTGATAGACCTAGGCCAATAATTACCAGGTTTCTTAACTTCCAAGATAAAGTGAAGCTATTGCAATATTACAGGAAAAAAAGAGATATAACCATAGAGGGGGAAAAAATCCTCATATTTCAAGACTTCTCGTTAGAGGTATCTAATAAGAGAAAAATAATGTCGCCAGTGTGTACCCAATTAATAAACAAAGGATATAATGCCACATTAATTTATCCAGCCAGAATACGTATACATGGCACTGATGGGTTTAAATTCTTAGAAAATTCCAAAGAGGCAGAGGTCTTTATAAGAGAGGAGGTGATATAATAACAGGTGTGTACATAAATAATCTGAGAATCCATGATTGTATAAAATGATGCATAGAGAATGTAGAGTTTCTCATTGGGGAAGAGGGGAGATGTTTTTTGTTGTTGTTTTTTTTTTCCTCGCCAGATTGTCAAACATGAGTTTGGATGACTAAACAGATTAGAGGTGTCTCCTGGAATGTGGGTGGCATCACATCCCCGATAAAGAGGAAAGCTATCCTGAGACAACTTAAGACCCTGAGGACAGATGTCACCCTCATTCAGGAGACACACTTAAGAGTAGAGGAACTGGTTAAGATGAAAACTGGGTGGGTGAAATAGTTGAAACTCCATGTAAAAAGAGAAAAAAAGGAGTGGCGATTTTATTAAATAAAAATTTTCAATTTACAATACTATCCCGGTATTTAGATTCAGAAGAGAGGTTTGTGATTTTAAAAATGGAGGTTGAGAGGAAAAGATGTAACGTATATGGCCCCAATGAACACACTCCAAAATTTTGGCTTAATCTCCAATCCCACCTGTTAGAGGAGACAGAAGGTACTCTTATACTGGGGGGGGGGGGGGGAATTTAACGTGGTTTTTCAAATCCCACTAGATAGACTTAGAGAAGGCACTGCAGGAAAGACAACTAGGAGAGATAAATTGGAGGCTAAATTGCTTAAGAAATTTGCAGCAAACCTTAATTTAAAGTATATTTGGAGAGAGAGAAACCCGGTAGATAGGGAATATACATTGGCTTCTAAGGCACATAAAACCTTCTCAAGGATAGACATATTTTTAACTTCAGAGAAACTATCAGGAATAGATATTGAAGTAGAATTAAAAGAGATAACAATATCAGATCATGCTCCAATTATTTTAAAAATTCAAATGAATAACGACAACTCCCATATGAGAAGATTTGGGTTTCCGAGTTATCTGATTAATGATATAGAACTTAAAAATATGTTAATAACAAAATGGCAGGAATTCTATACTAATAATCTAAAATTCTTGGATAAACCAGAGACTCTATGGGAAACATCGAAACCGGTACTCAAGGGGGAAGTTATTGCTTTTATGAGTAGAAGAAAGAAATAGGGAGAAAGAAATGGTGAAAAGACTATCTTCAGCATATAATAAATATTTAAATGAACCAAATAGGAAGAATTGGCAACAATATGAAGAGGCTAAGGAAGCTAGGGATATGTGGATACTTAATACTACCACACAGCAAGAACTTAGAGCTAGTGCAAGATTCTACAGGTTTGGAAATAAATCAGGCAAACAACCAGCCAGATTAGTAAATAGAGTAAAATTACATAATTCTATTGGTTGCATAAGCATAGATGGAAGGGTATCAAACAAGACTGATGATATTGTAAAATTATTTACAGAATATTATCAGAAGGTCTATAGGGCAGGAGAATTAAACTTAGAAAATAAGAATGATTTCTGGTCCAAACTTAAAAACCCTAGGATTAAGGAAGAAGAGAGGAATAATATTATCAGACCAATCTCTGAAGAAGAGGTTAGTAAAGCAATTACGAATTTAAAAAATAATAAATCGCCTGGGCCAGGCTTATTGCCAAACTAATATTATAAACTACTAGCAGAACACATAGTGCCTAGTTTAACCTCCTTGTTCAATTCATACTTCATAGAGGGGAAAAAAATGTCATCTTACTTTACCTCATCCTGGACAACCTTAATATTAAAACCAGATAAAAATTCAACCACGATGGAGTCATATAGGCTTATCTCTCTGTTGAATTCAGATTACAAGATATTGACAGGTATTATTGCAAATTGGTTCCAGGTAGTCTTAAAATCAATAATCCACAAGGATCGAATGGGATTTATGAGAGGAAAGAATTCAGCCTCCAATATTAGAAAGGTGTTTCTAGTCTTATATTATCTGAAAAATAAAAAAAAATCTGATATAGCTAGAGAACGTCCCGGCTCAACCATAAGCTCTCTAGATACACAGAAAGCATTTGATTCAGTGGAGTGGGACCATTTATTCACCTCTTTAGTTAAATTTGGTTTCCCTGAAATAATAATTAATTTAGTAAAGAATATATATAAAAACCCTAGCACTGCATTATTAATTAATGGTCAAATCTCAGAAAGCTTTACTTTAGGTAAAGGTACTCGACAGGGATGTCCCCTCTCACCCTTATTGTTTAACATTGTATTAGAACCCCTAGCTATTATTTTAAGGAAAAATATTCAGGGAATTAGGTTGGGCAATTATGAATGCAAAGTTTCTTTCTATGCAGATGATCTGCTATTATATGTTCATAACCTTAAGGAGAACATTCCATTAATAGTTAATATAATATCAGCATTTAGTTCATTTTCAGTTTATAAGATTAATATATCTAAATCTGAAATGATGATAATTGTGGACTATGAAGATTTAAAGGAAGGAAGTTACTTTAAGATTGCTCAAGAGGGGATAAGATACCTAGGAATTTTGATTACAACCCAAGAAGAGACATGGTACACTTTAAATTATACACCATTATTTAAGAAAATAAAAGAAGACCTAAAAACCTGGACTAAATTACCCTTATCAATTACCGGTAGAGTTAATCTTTTCAAGATGATAATTTTCTCAAGGATATTATATCTCATGCAAAATATCCCTATTCCAGTATTGAAGAAAGATATCATCGGCTATTAGGCAATTTATATGGATTAACAAAAAATCTAGAATATCCTTGAATAAATTTATATCTAAAAAGAGAAATGGGGGATTGGCTCTTCCAAATTTGGAATATTATAACTGGGTAATCTTAAACAGAATAGTGGTTGAATGGATATCAGGCCTCACATACTATACGATACCAGAAATAGAAACAAATTTTCCCCCCCATAATATATTAAATATTATACATAGACTGTGGCAGAAGCTTCCGGCAAATATTAAAAGTGTAAAAACTATGGCTAATACTATAGTGGCATGGCATAAATTTTGTAAAAATTTAGGGGTAGTAACCGGAATGTCCAAATATCTGACAATAAAAGAAAAATAAAGCATTTCCAGATGGAGGCAATTCATCTCTTTTTCAAAACTGGGATAGAAAAGGGTTTAGATTTATATATCAAATTTTGGATACTGAAAGGAAAACTGTTAAGACATTTGAAACATTGAAAAATTACTTTTCAATACATAATAAATATTTTTATGCCTTTCTACAGGTAAGGCATTATACAAATGAACTTATTAGGGAAAACGGCTGGGAATGGGGCTGTGAAAAGATTGAATCATGGCTAAAGATGGTTACACAGGGAATATATCCAATTCCGCCATGGTATAAATTAACGCTAGCCCATGAAGGTAAAAATGATTTGGAAAGCCTAATTATTAAATGGAGACCCCATTTCTCAAGAATAGAAAGGCCTATTGAATGGATAAGGGACTCAATTTCACTAGTAGCTAAAACAACAATATCTGAAACATGGGGAGAGGCACATTTGAAACTTCTATATAAAGCTTACTATACGCCCAAGAAGGGTGTGATAGACAGTGTAGTAAATGCCAAAAATGTAAGAAGCATGCAGCTGATCTAATACACATGATTTGGGAATGCCCCATAATGAGACAATTTTGGTTGAAAATCGAATATTAGCTATACAAAAATCTTAAAGAGACCCGGTAATATTAAGTTGAAACAAGTGTTATTTCTATCAAGGTTCAGAGATGTGGGGAGAGACTGGAAATTAATAAACATGTCAGTACTAGCGGCTAGGAGTATAATTTTGAAAAACGGGAAGAATAGCAAAAAACTTAATTTTGGAGAATGGAAGAACCTCTTAATAAAACAAGCAATTATTGAACAATATGATATGCAAGCTTATAATGAGCAAGCAAGGACAGACTACTTGAATAAGTGGGGGGAAGTTCATACATTCCCTTACAAGTACTCTCCAGGAACAGTTTTTGTACCCCTTCAGGAACTTACGGACAGTTCTCACAGGGACATCTGGCGAGGAGGGATAGTTGGGTGTATTGTGTTTTTTTTGTTTTTGTTTTTATTTTGTTTTGTTTTGTGGTTTTGTTTTGTTCTGTTCTGGTGGTGTTTAATTTATTCTTATATGGGTTAAAATACTAAAAGTATAAGGATGGAAGGGAGGTTTATATTGCTCTAAGCAATGCTTAAAGAAAGCAATCTACATCGTTAATATGTATAGGGCTTCCTGTTAATTATGTATGGAATTAGTAAAACACCCTGCGAGGTGAAATGTAAGCCCAAATGAGAGGCTTTGTATTATCTTTTTTCTGTTCTTTTTTCAGATTGGTAAAACACCCTGCAAGGTGAAAGGTAAGCCCAACTGAGAGGCTGTGTACTTATACTTTTGGAATATAAATAGTTTTTTAAAAAAAAGACGAGTATTCCCTGAATAATAAAGATTTCTATGCATACCTGCAAATTAGACATTATGCTAATGAGATTATCGCGAAACATGGATTTGAAGGGAACTGGGGTAAACTAGAATCGTGGTTAAGGATGGCCAGACACGGTATATATAAGATATCTCCCTGGTACAAGTATTTACTAGACCTAGAAGGACAGAATAATTTCGAGCTAATATCCAGAAAATGGAATTTGGATGTTAGTATGGAAGTAACACCGGAAATTTAAAAAAATTCTATTGATAGGGTTGAAAAGACTACATTATCGGAAACTTGGAGAGAGGCTCATCTAAAATTTATATACAAAATACACTACACTACCAAAAATGGAGCAGCATGGGGGAATAGACAATTTAATAAATGCCCAAGATGTAAGCTTTTTGCCGCTGATCTATTACATCTTATTTGGGACTGTCCTGTGATGAGACAGTTTTGGCTTAAATTTGAATTTTGGATAAGCAAAAGTTTAGGCACCCTTGACAATTTCCATGATTTTTGTTTATCAATAATTGGGTGTTTGGATCAGCAATTTCATTTTGATCTATCAAATAACTGAAGGACACAGTAATATTTCAGAATTGAAATTAGGTTTATTGGATTAACAGAAAATGTACTAAAACAAAAATGAAGTGACCAGCGCCAAATAAATACTACTACACACTCCAACTAGCATATAGGATTCTCTCAATAAGACTATAAAAATTCTACAATAAAAATAAAAAGTACTAGGGAGCGCTCAAAAGAGCTTAAGAGTAATAACAATTTAAAATATTGTATGTAATAGAATTATATTACTTGTAACTTACAAGCGCAGAAGATTAACCACAAATGTAAATACAAATATACTCTAGTAGCTTCTACAATCAAACAACAAATAAATAAATATAAATCAGTAAAGGTGCCGGTTACAATAAAGAACACATTTAATCAAAATTCAATAGTATTTAAGAACAATACATGTGTAATAAAAAACCTTCACAATATGCCAAATTTAATACATAAAATATTTCATCTAGGTCGACCTAGTACAATAAATGTATTTACAATAATAAATAAAAAATTGAACAACTAGGGACGGGCAAACAACCATTACTTCTAATCATGCTCACTGCGGCTAAGAAGCTCATACCTAAACATTGGAAATCCCAAACAGCTCCCTCCAGAGAGGAATGGAGGACATCAGTATCTGACCTCCTTTCTTTGGAGAGATACCATTACTTAAAAACACACCAACTAGAGGTCTTTGAGATGGTGATGGCGTTGTGGCAGAGAAAACAGAATTTATGTTTACCTGATAAATTACTTTCTCCAACGGTGTGTCCGGTCCACGGCGTCATCCTTACTTGTGGGATATTCTCTTCCCCAACAGGAAATGGCAAAGAGCCCAGCAAAGCTGGTCACATGATCCCTCCTAGGCTCCGCCTACCCCAGTCATTCGACCGACGTTAAGGAGGAATATTTGCATAGGAGAAACCATATGAAACCGTGGTGACTGTAGTTAAAAAAAATAAATTATCAGACCTGATTAAAAAACCAGGGCGGGCCGTGGACCGGACACACCGTTGGAGAAAGTAATTTATCAGGTAAACATAAATTCTGTTTTCTCCAACATAGGTGTGTCCGGTCCACGGCGTCATCCTTACTTGTGGGAACCAATACCAAAGCTTTAGGACACGGATGATGGGAGGGAGCAAATCAGGTCACCTAGATGGAAGGCACCACGGCTTGCAAAACCTTTCTCCCAAAAATAGCCTCAGAAGAAGCAAAAGTATCAAACTTGTAAAATTTGGTAAAAGTGTGCAGTGAAGACCAAGTCGCTGCCCTACATATCTGATCAACAGAAGCCTCGTTCTTGAAGGCCCATGTGGAAGCCACAGCCCTAGTGGAATGAGCTGTGATTCTTTCGGGAGGCTGCCGTCCGGCAGTCTCGTAAGCCAATCTGATGATGCTTTTAATCCAAAAAGAGAGAGAGGTAGAAGTTGCTTTTTGACCTCTCCTTTTACCGGAATAAACAACAAACAAGGAAGATGTTTGTCTAAAATCCTTTGTAGCATCTAAATAGAATCTTAGAGCGCGAACAACATCCAAATTGTGCAACAAACGTTCCTTCTTCGAAACTGGTTTCGGACACAGAGAAGGTACGATAATCTCCTGGTTAATGTTTTTGTTAGAAACAACTTTTGGAAGAAAACCAGGTTTAGTACGTAAAACCACCTTATCTGCATGGAACACCAGATAAGGAGGAGAACACTGCAGAGCAGATAATTCTGAAACTCTTCTAGCAGAAGAAATTGCAACCAAAAACAAAACTTTCCAAGATAATAACTTAATATCAACGGAATGTAAGGGTTCAAACGGAACCCCCTGAAGAACTGAAAGAACTAAGTTGAGACTCCAAGGAGGAGTCAAAGGTTTGTAAACAGGCTTGATTCTAACCAGAGCCTGAACAAAGGCTTGAACATCTGGCACAGCTGCCAGCTTTTTATGAAGTAACACAGACAAGGCAGAAATCTGTCCCTTCAGGGAACTTGCAGATAATCCTTTTTCCAATCCTTCTTGAAGGAAGGATAGAATCTTAGGAATCTTAACCTTGTCCCAAGGGAATCCTTTAGATTCACACCAACAGATATATTTTTTCCAAATTTTGTGGTAAATCTTTCTAGTTACAGGCTTTCTGGCCTGAACAAGAGTATCGATAACAGAATCTGAGAACCCTCGCTTCGATAAGATCAAGCGTTCAATCTCCAAGCAGTCAGCTGGAGTGAGACCAGATTCGGATGTTCGAACGGACCTTGAACAAGAAGGTCTCGTCTCAAAGGTAGCTTCCATGGTGGAGCCGATGACATATTCACCAGATCTGCATACCAAGTCCTGCGTGGCCACGCAGGAGCTATCAAGATCACCGACGCCCTTTCCTGATTGATCCTGGCTACCAGCCTGGGGATGAGAGGAAACGGCGGGAATACATAAGCTAGTTTGAAGGTCCAAGGTGCTACTAGTGCATCCACTAGAGCCGCCTTGGGATCCCTGGATCTGGACCCGTAGCAAGGAACCTTGAAGTTCTGACGAGAGGCCATCAGATCCATGTCTGGAATGCCCCACAGTTGAGTGACTTGGGCAAAGATTTCCGGATGGAGTTCCCACTCCCCCGGATGCAATGTCTGACGACTCAGAAAATCCGCTTCCCAATTTTCCACTCCTGGGATGTGGATAGCAGACAGGTGGCAGGAGTGAGACTCCGCCCATAGAATGATTTTGGTCACTTCTTCCATCGCCAGGGAACTCCTTGTTCCCCCCTGATGGTTGATGTACGCAACAGTTGTCATGTTGTCTGATTGAAACCGTATGAACTTGGCCCTCGCTAGCTGAGGCCAAGCCTTGAGAGCATTGAATATCGCTCTCAGTTCCAGAATATTTATCGGTAGAAGAGATTCTTCCCGAGACCAAAGACCCTGAGCTTTCAGGGATCCCCAGACCGCGCCCCAGCCCATCAGACTGGCGTCGGTCGTGACAATGACCCACTCTGGTCTGCGGAAGGTCATCCCTTGTGACAGGTTGTCCAGGGACAGCCACCAACGGAGTGAGTCTCTGGTCCTCTGATTTACTTGTATCCTCGGAGACAAGTTTGTATAGTCCCCATTCCACTGACTGAGCATGCACAGTTGTAATGGTCTTAGATGAATGCGCGCAAAAGGAACTATGTCCATTGCCGCTACCATCAAACCTATCACTTCCATGCACTGCGCTATGGAAGGAAGAGGAACGGAATGAAGTATCCGACAAGAGTCTAGAAGTTTTGTTTTTCTGGCCTCTGTCAGAAAAATCCTCATTTCTAAGGAGTCTATTATTGTCCCCAAGAAGGGAACCCTTGTTGACGGAGATAGAGAACTCTTTTCCACGTTCACTTTCCATCCGTGAGATCTGAGAAAGGCCAGGACAATGTCCGTGTGAGCCTTTGCTTGAGGAAGGGACGACGCTTGAATCAGAATGTCATCCAAGTAAGGTACTACAGCAATGCCCCTTGGTCTTAGCACAGCTAGAAGGGACCCTAGTACCTTTGTGAAAATCCTTGGAGCAGTGGCTAATCCGAAAGGAAGCGCCACAAACTGGTAATGCTTGTCCAGGAATGCGAACCTTAGGAACCGATGATGTTCCTTGTGGATAGGAATATGTAGATATGCATCCTTTAAATCCACCGTGGTCATGAATTGACCTTCCTGGATGGAAGGAAGAATTGTTCGAATGGTTTCCATTTTGAACGATGGAACCTTGAGAAACTTGTTTAAGATCTTGAGATCTAAGATTGGTCTGAACGTTCCCTCTTTTTTGGGAACTATGAACAGATTGGAGTAGAACCCCATCCCTTGTTCTCCTAATGGAACAGGATGAATCACTCCCATTTGTAACAGGTCTTCTACACAACGTAAGAATGCCTGTCTTTTTATGTGGTCTGAAGACAACTGAGACCTGTGGAACCTCCCCCTTGGGGGAAGCCCCTTGAATTCCAGAAGATAACCTTGGGAGACTATTTCTAGCGCCCAAGGATCCAGAACATCTCTTGCCCAAGCCCGAGCGAAGAGAGAGAGTCTGCCCCCCACCAGATCCGGTCCCGGATCGGGGGCCAACATTTCATGCTGTCTTGGTAGCAGTGGCAGGTTTCTTGGCCTGCTTTCCCTTGTTCCAGCCTTGCATTGGTCTCCAAGCTGGCTTGGCTTGAGAAGTATTACCCTCTTGCTTAGAGGACGTAGCACTTTGGGCTGGTCCGTTTCTACGAAAGGGACGAAAATTAGGTTTATTTTTGGCCTTGAAAGGCCGATCCTGAGGAAGGGCATGGCCCTTACCCCCAGTGATATCAGAGATAATCTCTTTCAAGTCAGGGCCAAACAGCGTTTTCCCCTTGAAAGGAATGTTAAGTAGCTTGTTCTTGGAAGACGCATCAGCTGACCAAGATTTCAACCAAAGCGCTCTGCGCGCCACAATAGCAAACCCAGAATTCTTAGCCGCTAACCTAGCCAATTGCAAAGTGGCGTCTAGGGTGAAAGAATTAGCCAATTTGAGAGCATTGATTCTGTCCATAATCTCCTCATAAGGAGGAGAATCACTATCGACCGCCTTTACCAGCTCATCGAACCAGAAACACGCGGCTGTAGCGACAGGGACAATGCATGAAATTGGTTGTAGAAGGTAACCCTGCTGAACAAACATCTTTTTAAGTAAACCTTCTAATTTTTTATCCATAGGATCTTTGAAAGCACAACTATCTTCTATGGGTATAGTGGTGCGTTTGTTTAAAGTGGAAACCGCTCCCTCGACCTTGGGGACTGTCTGCCATAAGTCCTTTCTGGGGTCGACCATAGGAAACAATTTTTTAAATATGGGGGGAGGGACGAAAGGAATACCGGGCCTTTCCCATTCTTTATTTACAATGTCCGCCACCCGCTTGGGTATAGGAAAAGCTTCTGGGAGCCCCGGGACCTCTAGGAACTTGTCCATTTTACATAGTTTCTCTGGGATGACCAACTTGTCACAATCATCCAGAGTGGATAATACCTCCTTAAGCAGAATGCGGAGATGTTCCAACTTAAATTTAAACGTAATCACATCAGGTTCAGCTTGTTGAGAAATGTTCCCTGAATCAGTAATTTCTCCCTCAGACAAAACCTCCCTGGCCCCATCAGACTGGTTTAGGGGCCCTTCAGAACCATTATTATCAGCGTCGTCATGCTCTTCAGTATCTAAAACAGAGCAGTCGCGCTTACGCTGATAAGTGTGCATTTTGGCTAAAATGTTTTTGACAGAATTATCCATTACAGCCGTTAATTGTTGCATAGTAAGGAGTATTGGCGCGCTAGATGTACTAGGGGCCTCCTGAGTGGGCAAGACTCGTGTAGACGAAGGAGGGAATGATGCAGTACCATGCTTACTCCCCTCACTTGAGGAATCATCTTGGGCATCATTGTCATTGTCACATAAATCACATTTATTTAAATGAGAAGGAACTCTGGCTCCCCCACATTCAGAACACAGTCTATCTGGTAGTTCAGACATGTTAAACAGGCATAAACTTGATAACAAAGTACAAAAAACGTTTTAAAATAAAACCGTTACTGTCACTTTAAATTTTAAACTGAACACACTTTATTACTGCAATTGCGAAAAAATATGAAGGAATTGTTCAAAATTCACCAAAATTTCACCACAGTGTCTTAAAGCCTTAAAAGTATTGCACCCCAAATTTGGAAGCTTTAACTTTAAAATAACGGAACCGGAGCCGTTCTTAACTTTAACCCCTTTACAGTCCCTGGTGTCTGCTTTGCTGAGACCCAACCAAGCCCAAAGGGGAATACGATACCAAATGACGCCTTCAGAAAGTCTTTTCTATGTATCAGAGCTCCTCACACATGCGACTGCATGTCATGCCTCTCAAAAACAAGTGCGCAACACCGGCGCGAAAATGAGGCTCTGCCTATGATTTGGGAAAGCCCCTAAAGAGAAAGGTGTCTAAAAAAGTGCCTGCCGATATAAACTTATCAAAATACCCAGATTAAATGATTCCTCAAGGCTAAATATGTGTTAATAATGAATCGATTTAGCCCAGAAAAAGTCTACAGTCTTAATAAGCCCTTGTGAAGCCCTTATTTACAATCTTAATAAACATGGCTTACCGGATCCCATAGGGAAAATGACAGCTTCCAGCATTACATCGTCTTGTTAGAATGTGTCATACCTCAAGCAGCAAGAGACTGCTCACTGTTCCCCCAACTGAAGTTAATTTCTCTCAACAGTCCTGTGTGGAACAGCCATGGATTTTAGTAACGGTTGCTAAAATCATTTTCCTCATACAAACAGAAATCTTCATCTCTTTTCTGTTTCTGAGTAAATAGTACATACCAGCACTATTTTAAAATAACAAACTCTTGATTGAATAATAAAAACTACAGTTAAACACTAAAAAACTCTAAGCCATCTCCGTGGAGATGTTGCCTGTACAACGGCAAAGAGAATGACTGGGGTAGGCGGAGCCTAGGAGGGATCATGTGACCAGCTTTGCTGGGCTCTTTGCCATTTCCTGTTGGGGAAGAGAATATCCCACAAGTAAGGATGACGCCGTGGACCGGACACACCTATGTTGGAGAAAGATATAATCTATAAAGGATTAGACCTGGCCTAATTCCCCCCCCCTTTTTTTTTTCTCTCTCCCCTTGCACACTTGCTCTTCTTTCCTTCTTCTCCTTTTCTCCTTTATACTTCTATCTACACTCTTCCTTTTTCCTAACTTTGGAAAACTATGTGTTGTTTAACCTTTGAAAAATTTAAAAACCTTAAAAGCACTGTGAGAATGGTTTTATTATAACCTTGGCTTTGAAACTTTGTTTATACTTTCTTATGTTTACTTATTCTTCAATGGAATAGACAATTTTGGTATCTACAATTTAAAATGTGGTATTCAGGACCTTCCAGCTCCGCACTCATTGGTAAAGCAATAATCCATATTGAACTTTTTGATTGTTAAAACATGTTGTCTTTTTCAATATCTTAAAGATTTAATAAAAAAATAAAAAAAATTCAACAACAATAAAAACACTAATTGAGACACAGTAAATCAAATTACAATCACTGCTATGCTAAGCATAAATGTTATTGCCTGAAAAAAGCTATATCAACTCAGGAATAAAAAGAATTAACACTGACTAATTGTCCCAAAAGAAGTAGGTTCAAAACATACACCCTAAATAGCGTCGGTGTAATATCCGATACCAACCCCACAAATGGACAGTGTGGACACTGGCTGGACGTATCAGAGGCCGTGAGTAAATGGAGTCAACATATAACCGGTGAAAGCCACACAGATCTTTTTACAAATGTACAGGAACTCTAAAATTGACGTCCGGAGTCTTTTAACAGATGACAATGTACTCCTAAGGACGAAGAGTTCTTATTAGTGCGATATCAGGACTAGGTATTTCTAAAGTATATCCGTACTCAGATCTCAGTTTAAGAGAGTCTGCGTCAAAATATCCAATGCACCGATCATGCCGTGTACCTTCCACAAAGTGAACCTCTCAGGTATCAGACAGAAGTGCTTAAAATTGTGTTAAGCTAGATTCGGCTAGAAACCCAGTGAATAACAGCAGCTTTATTTTACGAGTTAGAATTGTCAATACAAAACTAAACATCCAAGACCCACCTGAATGGTCAATACTGCTGTATCACCACTAAGGGTTATTTCGCCAGAATCAGTAATTGTAATATAGATGCTCCCTAAACAGGAGCGGCATTAAAGAGCAACGCTTTTCAAAACCGTAGTTTCTTTTTCAAGCTCATATCAGGTGTATCTACCCACCTCCTTTTAAACCGGACCTGCAATTCTTATTGGTTAGATTCCACCTGTTAATAATTAAAGGAACATTCCATAGTATATGTTATCCCCTAACCTCATACAGCATCCATAATATAATATCACAGAGGGAGAGAACAGAGCAGGCAAAACATTGCAAGAAAAGACATTGCAAGAAAAACATTCATAATTTGGTTACAAAAAAGAAAGTGGGTTAGACATATATAAATACAGTATAATACACATAAATAAATACATAAGTAAAATAGGTACATAATTCACAGCAAAAGAAAATTTGACAGTGAATAAATAACAACAAAAAATCTGGCACCTTCATAATCGATAATATCACTAAAACAACCACTAAAATAGACTCCTCAATATTTCATATAGATATTGAAAATTATACTAGTCATATTTCTAATATACAAAAAATAATAATAAGTAAACACCTTACCCAAATAGTATTTATGAATTAATTTCATTTAAAAATATATATATTTAAAAATATTTAATGCTATATAAAACCTCATTAGCATATACCTTTAAGATAATTCATATAACTGCATACAAAAACTCTAAAAAAGAACTATATACAAAAGGTGTCTATAAATAATGGACTCTATAACAGAAGACCCTAAGACTCTAGAAGATACATGAATCTATAGAAAGCAGGATTACATAAAAACGTGGAGTATATAAAAACAGGAATTTAATAAAAAAAAGGGGGTTTAAAAAAGGAATTTAATAAAAAAAAAAACAGAATTTTTAAAGACAGAACTCTATAAAAAACAACCTAAATCAAAATCCAAATTTAAACCATATGGCGTCAGTGTTCTCAATTCGAAAATCCATTTAGCTTCTAATTTTAAAATTTCTTTTTGTATATTGCACCCCCTCCAATTTGGTTTAACCTTATCTATTACAGTGTAGGACAGATATTTAATATTACCATTATTAAATTTTTTAAATGTTTAGGGACAGGTAATTCCTTGTTTCTATCTAAATCCATATTCTCAATAGAATTTATGTGTTCTCTTATCCTATCTTTTACGGCCCTTGTCGATTCTCCTACGTATTGGGCCCCACATAAACATTCTAAAAGATAGACTACATTAGAGTCTGTACACCTATAAATATCATTGATTTTATATTCCTTGTTGGAAACCCTTGATTTAAAAGTTTTACACTTTTTTGAATTTTTGCAAGCCTTACAGCTTAAACAGGGAAAAAAACGGTGATCTTATTCCCTCTTAAATCCCTTTCTTTATTAGTATGCTGTCCTACCTTTTTTAATTCTGTAGGGGCTAATCATGTCTTGAGATTTCTGCATTTTCTATATACAACCTTAGGGACTTTTGGCAACACTGGACCCAATGACCTAAGGACATGCCAATGTTTTCTTAGAATTTTTTTCCAATTTTTTACTATCCACATTATATTGAGTAATAAATGGAATACTAAATACCTCTGTATTGTATAAGTTATTTATATTTTTATTTTTTCCTTCCTTTTGAATCAGTAAATTGGCCGTATTTATCCCCAATGCCTCAATCCTGGAGGATTCTATTAAATCCGGTTCATACCCTTTACTCAAGAATTTCTTACCTAAAATTTCCGATTGATCAATGAAGTCTATATCATTCATACAATTCTTTCTGATGTGCATGAATTGACTTTTTGGAATATTCTTTTCCAAATGGCAACTCTCTGCGTGTATATAGCAGTTCGCATTGACTTGTTTGAAATAGGTTTTAGTTATTATTTTACCATCCTCCACATCAATCTTAAGATCCAAAAAATTTATACTAATGTTACTTATTTCATATGTAAATTTCAGATTTTTATCATTCAGATTCATTCTTGAGAAAAACCATTCCAATTCATCCCTGGTACCTCTCCATATAATCAATATACTGCTTAAAGGAGACCAGATTTGCCCCCAAGTCAGTTGAGTCGAGAAAAATTAGTTCCCACAGACCCATAAAAAGATTTGCATAACTAGGGGCAAATCTGGTCCCCATAGCCATACCACATTCTTGAAGATAATATTTGCCATTAAAATTAAAATAATTATGGGATAAAATAAATCTAATACTATCAATAATAAAGTTTTTCTGCTCCCTTAATAGACTTAAATCTTTACTTAGAAAAAAATCTATCGCTGCTATACCCAGATCATGTTTAATACACGTGTACAACGCTGATACATCGCAAGTGACAAGGAGAAAATTATCTTCCCATTTTATGTTCTCTAGAATCCGAAGGACATCAGTAGAGTCCTTTAGATAACTAGACAAGGCTTTCACATGATCCTGTAAATATAAGTCTATGTACTCTGACAGATTTGCAGTTATTGAATCAATTCCGGAGACGATAGGTCTTCCAGGAGGGTTTAATGTACTCTTATGGATTTTTACCATAAGGGTTTAATGTACTGTTTACCAAAAATACATAAGAGTACATTAAACCCTTCTGGAAGACCTATCGTCTCCGGAATTGATTCAATAACTGCAAATCAGTCAACCTGTCTGTCTCAATTAGTGTTTTTATTGTTGTTCAATTTTTTATTTATTTTTGTAAATACATTTATTATACTTGCTCGACCTAGATGAAATATTTTATGTATTAAATTTGTATATTAACTTTGGCATATTGCGAAGATTTTTTATTACACTTGTATTGTTCTTAAATACTATTGAATTTTGATTAAATGTGTTCTTTATTGTAACCGACACCTTTACTGATTTATATTTATTTATTTGTTGTTTGATTGTAGAAGCTACTAGAGTATATTTGTATTTACATTTGTGGTTAATCTTCTGCGCTTGTAAGTTACAAGTAATATAATTCTATTTCATACAATATTTTAAATTGTTATTAGATACTCTTAAGCTCTTTTGAGTGCTCCCTAGTACTTTTTATTTTAATTAACAGAAAATGTGCAATATGCATCAAAACGAAATTAGACAGGTGCATAAATTTAGGCACCCTTGTCATTTTGTTGATTTCAATACCTGTAACTACCTAGCACTGATTAATTGGAACACACAATTGGTTTGGTGAGCCCATTAAGCCTTGAACTTCATAGACAGGTGCATCCAATCATGAGAAAAGGTATTTAAGGTGGCCAATTGCAAGTTGTTGTTCTCTTTGACTCTCCTCTGAAGAGTGGCAACATGAGGGCCTCAAAACAACTCTCAAATGACCTGAAAACAAAGATTGTCCAACATTATCGTTTAGGGGAAGGCTACAAAAAGCTATGGCAGAGATTTGAACTGTCAGTGTCCACTGTGAGAAACATAGTGAGGAAATGGAAGACCACAGGCACAGTTCTTGTTAAGGCCAAGTAAAATATCCGACAGGCAAAGGATGGTGAGAATGGTCAAAAACAGCCCACAGACCACCTCCAAAGACCTACAACATCATCTTGCTGCAGATGGTGTCACTGTGCATCGTTCAACAATTCAGCGCACTTTGCACAAGGAGAAGCTGTATGGGAGAGTGATGCGGAAGAAGCCTTTTCTGCACACACACCACAAACACTTATTTGGACAAGCCAGCTTCATTTTAGAAGAAGGTACTGTGGACTGATGAAACAAAGATTGAGTTATTTGTTCATAACAAGGGGCTTTATGCATGGTGGCAAAAGAACACAGCGTTCCAAGACAAAAAGTTGCTACCCACAATAAAATTTGCCGGATGTTCCATCATGCTTTTTGGACTGTGTGGCCAGTGCCGGTACTGGGAATCTTGTTAAAGTTGAGGGTCGCATGGATTCCACTCAATATCAGTAGATACTTGAGAATAATGTTGAGGAATTGGTCACAAAGTTGAAGTTACGCCGGGGCTGGATATTTCAACAAGACAACGACCCAAAACACTGCTCAAAATCTACTCTGGCTTTTATGCAGAGGAACAAGTACAATGTTCTGGAATGGCCATCCCAGTCTTCAGGCTTGAATATCATTGAAAATCGGTGGGGTGATTTGAAGCGGGCTGTCCATGCTCGGCAACCATGAAATCTAATTGACCTGGAGATGTTTTGCAAGGAGGAATGGTCCAGAATCCAGACACTCATTACAGGCTATAGGAAGCCTGCTAAATAAGGCTCTACTTAATATTGATGCAATATTTCTGTTGGGGTGCCCACATTTATGCACCTGTCTAATTTTGTTTTGATGCATATTGCACATTTTCTGTTAATCCAATAAACCTCATTTCACTACTGTGTCCTTCAGTTATTTGATAGATCAAAATGAAATTGCTGATCCAAACACCCAATTATTTATAAATGAAAATCATGGAAATTGTCAGAGGAGCCTAAACTTTTGCATCTGACTGTACATGACTGAATAAATAGAAAATGGTTTGTTTTTTCTTTTCTTTCTCTTCTTGGTATGAAAGTAGAAGAGGGGAGGGATTAGGGGGAAGGGTAAGATAGCTACCAGACCAGGGTGGGTGCGAGCTACATTCAGTTTAATGACGCGATCTGGCGCATGACTAGACCGGGTGCTCGATGCTCTTAGGAAAAAAACAGAACCGCTCAATAGAGGCAGGAGTGGCATTCTGTAAAATTAATTTTTGTAGGAAAATATCTGTGAAATTCTTTGCTTTAGAAAGCTGGTGCTAAGCTAATGTTATATAATTCTGCACTATGTGCAGAATTATATAACATTATTTGGTGGGTTTACTGGCCCTTTAAGTGTAGAAGTGTTTCCGTATAGGTAGGGAAACCACAGGCAGAATCTTCTATTTCAAATGCATATATAAAGGTAAAGGAGTTATTTGTAAACAATTTAATACACTCAAGCAGGTAAACTGAATCATTGGGAACAAATTAGTGGAGAATAATTTAGAGTACACTGTACTGTCCTTTTAAGTAAACCTTTTTTTTTTTAATACAGTGAATTAAAAAATGTATTTATAAAATAAAAGAATGTTTGAAAATAAAATAGAATTAAAAAATGGCAATACAAATGCTTTTCTTTATTATTTATTTAAGCCAAAAAATTATTTTAAATATATTAATTTTCCATCCCATAGGAAATAATGGCAAACGAATATTTGTTAACAAATTTGATAGCCAATATTTGCATAAAACGAATATAATTTTAACAAATTTCAAATGATTCGTCCAAAAAATATTTTTGCATATGTCTAATATAAATCAACAAACCAATCATTTTACATAATGTTACTATAGAATCTAATCTGTAGTCCATTTGTATACATTGTTGAATTTTGTTAAAAGCTTATTGTTTCAGTATCTGAATTATTCAACAATAGTTTTTATTCTGTTTCTCTTTGACACTTAAAGGGACATTAAATCCACATTTTTTCTTTCACGATTTAGAAAGAGCATGCAATTTTAAACAACTTTCTAATAAACTTATATTATCTAATTTGCTTCATTCTCTTGATATATTTTGCTAAAAAGCATATCTAGATAGGCTCAGTAGCTGCTGATTGGTTGTTGTACATAGATGCCTCGTGTGATTGGCTCACCCATGTGCATTGCTATTTTTTCAACAAAGGATATCTAAAGATTGAAGCAAATTAGATAATAGAAGTAAATTGGAATGTTGTTTAAAATTGTATTCTCTACTTGAATCATGAAAGAAAATTTTCGGGTTTAGTGTCCCTTTAATAGGTGCCAATTTGTTACCTTCAAGAAAAATAGGACAACATACAATACCGACAATACCAGTAAAAAGAAAATGCATGATACAATTTTAATCTAAAAAGCCTAGACATTTAATATTATTCCATGTAACAAAAGAAGTTAAATGAACATATTAATGTTTGTAAACAAATATTCCTTCTGTTTGAGGTAGCCAACAGCTACAGAGGGGATTGATATTAATTACTTGGATGTTGATAAAAGAATGGTTGGAGAAAAAATGTATTTAAAAATGTTCCGCTACTGCTAAGCACTGTGAACATTAATCACACTACTATCAAGAGCGCAAGTCAAGAAGGAATACAAACAGGCATGTCAGCTAGATACTGCGCATATTACAAGTTGAAAGTAAAAACTTTTTTCTCGCACGCCAACTAGACGCATGCAAAAAGCCGAAGTTACAATATCGCCACTGTGTTAACTTATTCTATCATAGAAGTCAATGGAGTGAGAAAAGTGGGAAAAAACACCCTAATTGCAAGCAAAACCCTATCACATTTTCTCAAGTGCAATATATGTGTGTGTTTATACCTATACCTGCATATCTATTCCTTTAGATATATAGGTATAGATATGTATTTTACATGAACAATATCAGATATACTGTCATATATTTTTATATGTTTTATACTATACTACTATTAGACCAGTATGGGTTTTAAAACTGTTGTGAATATGGTGTATACTAAGCTATGACTAAGGCGTATATGCCAAAACGCGTAAGCTGATTTACCTACTGTTAGTTTTATGGAGCTACTGATATAGCTTGTGGACTTACCATGCTTTTAATGGATATGCAATAAATGCTATGTTTTTAATTTATCTATCCAAGTATCGCTCTACTCTCTTTGTTGTTATACTATTGGTAGTCATATATATCTGGAATACAAGTATATGCTTATAATTTCCCTTTTTGGGATAATCGCAATATTGCCAATATATTGCTAGGACTAATATTAGACTGACCAGTGGGTCTGTGTGTCTAAAAATAAGGACTGGTCTTATAAATACAATTGTTTGTATATAAACGTAATCTTGAGCATGGATTTAATAGTGTAGCAAGATATATCAGTATTGTAGTGGTATTGATATTATACTTTGTATCGAGCATGTGGGCGTGTGAGTGCTGTTCTTTTCCAACCAATCAGCAGCCGTCTTGATCCACATATACTCATATGATACGATTGCTAAAAGAACTCCTTGTGAACTCCTTAGGCCATACAGATAGCTCATTGTGCTAATGCACTGTTACAGAGATCTGTGGCAACCCAAGGGTTGCAGGTTTGATCCCGGCAAGGTCCACTCAGCCTTTCATCCTGCCGTGTAGCTGAATTTATCCACATTATACCTCTTACATTATTACGGCTGTACTATTTAACAGGGGAGACAACATAATGTTTTACATTTACACACACATCTAATTGATGGACTTAACCTGACATGCATGTAGCTTTGATATAATCAACTATGCATAAGAAGAAAGCTTATTATGTTCATATGCAGCTTGAATATTTTGTGACTGAGCGTCTCAAGTTCCTGCTTTTTTCAAATTGTATACAATTGACATTTTGGGATATGCACATATGACTGTTTGTCTATGGCCTTGCATCCATATAACATTGGGGGTGTTTGTTTTTTATTTTTTTGTTTTATAATTTTTTATTGAAAGTTTCAGATTTACAAAAATAAACCATGCTTCAAACAGTTATACAGAATATTTGACTGAATAATAAATGACAAGTAAAGATCTAGGCAGGTGACCAATAGGACTCCCATTATAGTCAAGTAATGAAATCATAATTTCCATAACATGAAAGAAGACATATATTCCAAAAGTACATTCATGGCCGCCTAATTTTATATAACAGTCAATACGTTTAAAAACAACAGTTCAACAAAAAATATTGCATGGATTAGCAAGAAGTTAGAATCAGACAAGTTACGGGGCATCTCGCTGTTTCATGTCTCATACTCCAAAGAAACCTCCTTAGGTGTATTTAGGAAGTAAAGATAAAAGGATAGGAGAGCAAAGGGGTCATTTGAGAGGGGTAAGAAGAAAGAAAAAAAAAGGGGGGGGGAGAGATAACTAAGGGGGATGAAGTAGCTCAAGCAGTTACAAGGTAATATCAAGGGCCTACCCACAAGATGGACAGACCTAACCTGATGAGTTTGTTTCAGACACTATTTATGGCCTGATCCCCAAGACTAGCAAGATGGTTGAGAGAAGGCACCACCACGAGAGTCCTGATTTGCTGTCATGTCTCTGGTATGGTCTGTTATGTCATGGTCTGTTGCGTCAGGGATACCCGAGGATCTGTATCGCTCCCATGTTTCCAACATCAGGCAGTCCAAATCCAATTTGCCTGTTTTCATGAAATGGTATTTCTCCAAAGAGAGGAGATCCTCCATCTGGGTGTGCCAATCGGATACTGAAGGAGGAACTATTGACCTCCAGCGTATAGGGATGAGTTTCTTAGCTCTATTTATCATCATCAATAGAAGAGATTTTGAAGCTTTATTTTGTATCTTTGGAATGTGCAGAAGTAGTGTGCTCATTCGTGGAGCTAAATCCATGCCTATTATTTTTGACATTGCTGCAAAAATACCCTCCCAGTAAGCAATTATGTCTGGGCAAGTCCACCATATGTGGTACATTGTTTCCTCCTGTCCGCATCCTCTCCAACATAAATTGGAGATGAGTGGGTTTGACCTGTATAACCAAGCTGGGGTAAGGTACCACCTGCTAACTAGTTTAAAATGCATTTCCTGGATAACGGCAGATGACGATGCCTTAGCTGCCATTTGAAATGCCCTCCTCCACTCAGAGGTGGGTGTGTCTATGCCTATCTCTCTGTCCCATGTCTTAGCGTAGGATGGGAGAGTTTCTTCGTCCATCACCAGTAGCAATTTGTAAAGAAGTAATATTGTATGTCGAGGAGGGGTCTGCTGCACACACGAGCTCAAATGGTGTTAGGTCTCTATTCATTTCACTTTTATGTTTGTGAGTGGTGATGAAGTGCTTGATTTGTGAACGCGAGAACCAAGTTGAGAAAAGGACTCCGTCCCACCTCTGAAGAGATGTCAATGGTGCTATATCACCCTCTTCCAGCGCAAAGCAGAGGACCCCCTCTCTCAGGCCATACGGGCGTCTGCTGGCAATACCAGCATGAGCCAGTGGAATCGCTGGATGTTCCCTAATAGGGATAAGTGGTGAATATCTCGAGGAGATATGGCGAGTGGTCAAAATCACCCTATCCCATACTTGCAGTATTTCTTGTGTAATGGGGTAATGTTTCGTTATAACTGGTCTGTGGCGTGGTTCTAGCCATGCCAAGGTGGCCATATTTCCTTTGGTAAATATTTGATTGTCTAGGTGGACCCAAGCCTTCTGTGCAGAGTTATGACTCCAGTCTATAATATGTTGCAGGAATATCGCTCTACGGTATATTTGGAGGTGTGGAAGACCCAACCCGCCCCAATGTTTTGGTAAGTGTAAAGTCTGTTTATTCTGCTCCTCCTCCCCCTCCAGATGCAACTGTCTATAGTTTTTTGCAATGAGGTCAGGTAAGAGGAAGGTAGAGGAATGGGCAGGGCCTGCAAAAGGTATAGCACGCTTGGGAGGATGTTCATCTTAATGATACTCAATCTCCCCAGCCAAGAGATGGGCTTGTTGTTCCATGACTGGAGATCTCGTGCTATTTCAGTTCTGAGCGTCTGGTAGTTGAGTTGAAAAAGATCATTGTCATTACTTGTAAGATTAATCCCCAAATATTTCATTTTCTTTCTTGCTACACTAATGTGTAGTGTATTCTCCAAATGGGAGACAATTGGGGCAGGGGCTGTTATGTTAAGAAGTTCTGACTTAGTGACATTGAGGTGGAAGTTAGAAACCTCTCTGTATTCGGTTAGTTCAGTTAGAATGTCTGGGAGTGTGGACTCTACATCGGTCACGACAAACAGGATGTCATCAGCATACATTATCATCTTATGCTCTCTATCACCTATCGTGATGCCCGATATAGAGTGTTTGGACCGGATCTTAACAGCAAGTGCCTCCATAGAGAGCACGAAAAGTAGTGGGGATAAGGGGCATCCCTGGCGCGTGCCATTTGTAATGGTAAATGAGTCTGAAAGGGTACTATTAACTCTGATTTTTGCGTTTGGGTGAAAGTAAAGGGAGAAAAGCAAATTTAGGAATGGGGGGCCAAAATTCATCCTTTCCATTACTTCCCTAAGAAAATGCCAATCTACCCTGTCGAACACCTTTTCGGTGTCCAACGAAAATAGTGCTAATGGTATTGATCTATGCTTGGTGAACTCTCAGGGTATTATCCCTGGCCTCACTGCCCGGCACAAAACCGGCCTGGTCCGTGGAGATCAGGTCAGGAAGGAATTTGTTGAGTCTGGACGCTAATATTTTTGCTAATATTTTCACGTCCGTGTTAGGAGTGAGATGGGCCTAAAATTGCTTGGTTTATCCGGTGTTTTGCCCGGTTTGGGCAGTACAGTGATATGCGCTTCTAACATTGATGACGGAAGTGATTTAGTGGTAAATAAGGCCTGTATATGAGGGACCAGAGTGTCCTTAAAGATTTTATAGTACTTAGGAGTTAGGCCATCTGGGCCAGGACTTTTTCCAGATGGGAGGTCCTTTATTGCTTTGGTGATTTCCTCTGGGGTAATGGAGGAATCCGAAGACTCTGAGTCCTCAGTTGAGAGTTGTCAGTTTGAGGTTCTCTAGGTAGGTAGCAGTAAGCGTTTCTTTTGTTTTTGCATGTTCCTGAATATGTGGTGTTGGTGTAGATGCATCAAGATTGTATAAGTTAAAGTAGTATTGCCTAAGTATTTTTGCTATTCCCTTGCTATCTCTTGCTACCTCCCTGTTAGTGTCTGTGAGGGTATGAATAAATGATTTAAGTCTTTTGCGTTTTGTCGCCCTCGCTAGTAATTTACCAGGTTTGTTTCCCTGGTCGTAATACATTTGTCTCAGATTAAAGGCCTGTCTTTGTGACTCGGTGTCCAGAATAATCCTCAAGTCACTTTTAGCCCGTTGCAAGTCATGGGAGGTTTTAGAGTTTAAAGGGTCTTGTTTATGTGAGCCTTCTAACTCGCGTATTAATGAGTGGGCCTGTTCATATTTAACCCGTTTCTCTTTCATTATTTTTGCTTTAATTTTTAATAACTCACCCCTGACGACACACTTGTGCGCCTCCCAGGTTATTGGAAGAGAAGTGTTGGTGTAAGAGTTGAGAGAAAAATATTCTGTCAATGTAGTGTTGATGGATGTCACTGTTGTTGGGTCGAGCAGTAAATAGTCGTCAAGCCTCCATGTAAAGTCTGTCAAGGGGGCCTCAGGCCAAACAATATCGCAGACAACTGGGGCATGATCTGTCCATGATATTGTGCCTATCTCGCAGGAGTGCACTATTGGAAGACTGATGGAGTCTGTATACCAATAAGCATTAGATAAGTATGTATAATCCCTGCACGTCGTGAAGATTTAGTTCTGCAAGAGTATTTTTTATGGTTTTCAGTGTGGTTTTGGGATACTAGACCCAAAGTTAGAGGTGTCTAAAGAAGGGCACACTGGGACGTTAAAGTCGCCTCCCATCATCACTGGGCCCTTTGCGTGGTCTAAAAGCAATCTCACTATCTTTTTGAAAAATTTGTGTTGCTGGATGTTAGGTGCATATATATTAAGTAATGTAATTGGCCTCCCAAACAGAAGACCCGTTAGAAGTAAATATCTTCCATCTGGGTCCTTGTGTTGCGATGTTAGTTGGTAAGCTATAGAGCTGTGCATCAAAATGCCCACCCCATTTTTTTTGTGAGGGCCTGATGCAAAGAAAGTAGTTGAGTACTTTGCAGGTGACCACCTTGGTTCCCTACCTCTTTGAAAGTGCGTCTCCTGCAAGAAGACAATGGAGCTGTGGAGTTTAGTCATCTCTCTTAGTGTAATGGAGCGCTTATTTGGGCTGTTAAGGCCGTGTACATTAATTGTCGTCAATGATATGCTATGGTCTGGTCTGTGATGGTACCTGCTGCCCATCCTATAACTGCGGGAGAGAGAAAAAAAAAAGGGGGGGAGAAAGGAGGGGCTAGGAAGGAGAGGAGTATTAGAAGTGGGGGAAGATAAAGAGAAGGGGAAAGAGAGCAAAGAAGAAAGGAAAAAAGATTAAGTATAGAGTCTGTGTGGAACTATACAGATAACAGTTCTTGACCTATAAATCAGGTCAAGGTGCAAATGTCTTATAGGTAGAGTGATACGGATGAAAATGAGAGTATCTCTCTACTAACATGTACTTGTTTAGATTAGTACACTAGTGGGGATGTGTCCCGGTGGCAAAGGTGGGCCGGAACTCAAGTTTCAATATCTGAAAAGGCAAATAAGCAGTTACATCTGCGTCCTAATGGTGTAGTGCAAATAAGCTGCATGAGTCAAAAGGGTCATTCATTGGTACATGGTGTGTATGACGTGTGTTATCATTTGAGTATTGCTTGTCACAGTTGCAACCATATATGCTATTTATGCGAGGGTCGTCATGAGCAGTGAGAGTTGCCTAAATTCTAGAGTTGAAGGACAAATAGAAACGGGAGGAGAGTCTCCCTTATCTAGATAGAAGTAGCCATGCTGTTTATCAAAAGACAGAACATTAACTGAAAGATAACCTATCAACTGGGGAACCACAATATATTCATTTGAGCTTTTTTTTTTTTTTTTTTTTTTTTTTAGAGCATCACAATAAAATCATATCTCACACCAGGCCCCTCTACTATTCACGTTTCATATATTTCAGGCATACATTTTTGGTTTTCCAGAGTATATAGGTATATTACCAAGTTCTAAGATATCCCTTTATACATACCATAAATGAGAGAAAGTCTACCTGTGCATGTAAACCTACTCACATATCTAACTAACTAAATAATCTGTAAGAAACCCGGAGCCCATCAGGGGCACAACTTAACATACCATTTCGAGCTAGTGTTTAACTGGGGGTTCCCATATTACAAAAATTAATGTGAAAACAAAACCATTTGTAACTGTGTTATTAACATTTGTCTAACATTTATGCATTTCACATGGAGCTGGGCTCCCCCAAGAAGTGACTGATGTGTTGTCTAAACTGGTGTGGGGGTTACACCATTTGTGTGCAAAAGATATCCCATATTCTTAACTATCTATCTAGAATATATGTCAGTACATAGAATACCATCAGAAGATACTTGCGTGCCCCATGTAAAGTGGTACTTCCACCATGTTCAGTCTCAAAAGTTCTTATGGGGTTCTATGTCACCCCTTATCATTAATCTCCAATGTCTCTAGAGCTGCCAGTGCTCTGTATATTAGAATTAGAACCTTCGCTCTCTGATGCTTGTGTTCAAAGTGATATTTCTCCGCCGGGTCGAATAGGAGTAGGAACTTCTATGGAAAGTTGGGAGCAGAAATGTTGGAGATCCTCTTCGTTTCTGTAGATCACGTGTTGTCCCTAGTAGCAATAATAGACTCTGGGAATCCCCATCTATAGGGAATTTTGTGAGTCTGTAGTACAGAGGTGAGAAAAGAAAGAGATCTGCGCTTTTGCAGTGTAGTGGGGCTAATGTCACTGAATATTTGAATATTAATTCCGGCGTGCCAAATCGGTTGTTTTGCTCTGGAGTTTCTCAAGATTTCCTCTTTATCAGGAAAGTGGAGCAGCTTCACGACAATGTCCCTAGGAGGGGCCTTAGGTGGAGGCTTAGCCCTTAATGCCCTGGGAGCTCTCTCGATAGAAATTTCTGGGGCAGAGGGTGTCCCTTTAATGGTTCTGAATAGGTCTTGCAAGTATCCTGCAATAGCTGGTGGGCACACTGATTCTGGGACTCCCCGGGCCCTCAAGTTGTTACGGCGACTTCGGTTTTCAAGATCTTCTATTTTTTCATTTAGGGCTTCAATTGAAGTCTCTTGAGAAGAAACCGTTGCAGAGATTTGTTTCAATTCAGATGTACATGATATACTCTGTTCTTCCACTGTGTCGAGTCGCCCCTTGATAGAAGTCACATCTTTGTGCAAATCTTTATATAAGGCACTCACCTCATGCATAGCCACCTTAATGTCTTCTTTTGATGAAAGTAGACTAAGATCTGCTTTGGTGACATAATCTGTAGGCAAATGATCAGTGCTATGCAGTGGTGTGTCTGTTGTTGTTTGTCTCTCCTCTATCGCGTCTTGCTGTGCTGACACAGTTTGCTCAATCGGTCTTAAATATTGACCCATAGTTTTGTTTACTATGCCCCTCTCCATTTTTTGGTTTTTCTTTTGTGGCATAACTGGTGAGAGTGTATCCTCCTACTATGTATAATTTATTTTTTTTCCTTTTTTTTTTTTTTTAAAAAAAAGTTGTGAGCAAATGTCCATTTTATTGTGCTTGGAATATATAGAAGGGAAAAGCTGCATAAAACAGATTTCAATAGCACTGTCGTTTGATCTCTCTCTATTTCAAGGCCTCTCCTCTAAAATGTGTTCAATTTGGTCCAGGGTCTCTAAGGTTCTGCTGCAGGGGGTCTGCCGCTAACAAATACACTGTATTACCACCACGTTTACTGTCTAATACAGCCCTGTGTGTGGATGAGCTCAGTGGATGCGTCTGAGATGCGGCCCTTTAAAGCGTGCAGAGACCGGTATTTTTCCGTCTCTTAAAAGGAACGTAAAGTCCTTAACAAGCTACTCAGTGTTCAGGTGCGGGTATCTGTCGGATCCGATGTTCCGATGTGTTTCACTGCTAACTAAATGTTAGAACCCTTATCCTTACAGCAGCACCGGCAAACTCCCCGCTAAAGTCCACGTGGGAGAACTTTGAAATCTATGGCCGTCATTTGTGTAGTGCAGCTCCTCTCACCATGGCTCACTTGGATAATCTCTCTGGTGCTGGTTCTTTGTCCTCACATACTCTTACTTATTAGCGACCACTTGAAATAGCGATATACAGCCTTTGCATATTATATGAAGCCCATCTATGCCACCGGGCCTAAGAGCTCTGAATTTACACCGCCATTCAGCTCCGTGGCTAGGCTCCGCCCCCTTGTTTTTTATTTTTTGTTGCTTTTGAATGTGTGTGTGTGAATGTTTGGGGCCCATTGATATTGTTCTGTTTATAAGATTGATATTGTATATGGATGAATAAACACTCAGATTAATATACTATACTGATGTTCTTTATTATTGTGCTGGGAATTATATATATATATATATATATACGCATTATTGAAATATTATATTAAATTATTTAAAATTATTAACTATAATGTAAAATATATAGATATATTCTATGGATGTTTAATAATTTTTATATTTTATATGTAATATTTCAGTAATGCACCTTAAGAAGTTTTGATGTGCGATAACCCGAACGCGTTAAGATCTAAATCCAAAAAACACTATGCACAAAACTCATATTTTACATTCCTATGTTCTTCACGTGGAAAATTGTCTGCTTTTTATTATTTAATTTCTATTTCTATATATATATAATACTGTTTGTGTAAAATACATATCTATACCTATATATCTATGTATAGGTACAGTATATACACATATATATAGAAATATGTAATTAAGAATAAAAAGCACATTATCCTGTAAGTGAAGAACATATATATAAATACACACTGAAACATTTTCCAGTCAAATACTTTGCCATATCCCCTTATCCCATTATCCCATTTTAAAACCTTATTAAGGAGCGGCACCAACCCTCTGGAACGCACTTCCTCGAGCTGTCAGACTCTCCTCCTTTAAACGTTGCCTAAAGACCTTTTTGTTCAAGGAAGCTTATCACCTGACTCATTAACAAATGAACTTCACTTACCTAACAGTTGCCCTCATCTATCTCATCGCTAATATCATTCACACCTTTGCAGTCCCCACCTCCTGTTTCCCATCCTCCTACCCTTCTAGATTGTAAGTTCCCACGGGAATAGGGCCCTCAATTCCCCCTGTATCTGTCTGTAAATTTTTGTCTTTTATTGTATTGTTTCACTGTTGTACTTTTATTCTTGGACCCATGGGCAGCGCTGCCAAATCTGTTGGCGCTTTATAAAGAATAAGAATAATAATATATATGAGTGTAATGGTTTATTTGAATGTTTTAGATGTGTTTTGTGCACCTTTTTTTATCCCTTGCACTTTACTTCAGGTCATGTTAAATAATCGAGAGCAGTTTCTACTTTCGCTCAAGTGAAACCTATAACTTGAATTATGAGCGTTATTTAGTGCAGTGCCAATATCTATTGAAAAGGTTGCGCCTTTTTTTCCATTGGCAAGATTAATCAATTGTATGTAATCTTCATTAAGTACACCAAAAGGCTATACAATCATATATATCCCACAATAGTTATAAATGGGAAGCGGCACTCACTGGATTTTTGAAGCGAACAAAGACTTTTATTATCAAAACACTCCTGTGACGTTTCGGGGTCATTAACCCCTTCCTCAGACAGTGCAAAGTGAATCAAACAAATGCTATATATAGCATATACAATCAAATATGCAAATGAAATACAAATAGCAAACAAAATAAATTGAACATACATATACTATATATATGATATGCTCAATAGCTAACATTCTTTTAACAAAATTACAAAAAATACTAGTACAGCTCTGCAACCTCCTAGTGACAGTGCTACTGTCTGTGCTTGTGCTGCAAAGAGGAAGTCGATTTAATAAGCAGCGGATCATGCGGCTTTCTACCCGCAAAGTTTCTGGCTCGCTGGAAACGTAAGTTAAGAAGCAGCGGTCGTAAGACCGCTTCTCCTTAACTTGTCCACCACCTTTTAGGACTATGGGATGAGGGATATGCTGCTGTAGTGAGAAAAACATAATTTATGTAAGAACTTACCTGATAAATTCATTTCTTTCATATTAGCAAGAGTCCATGAGCTAGTGACGTATGGGATATACATTCCTACCAGGAGGGGCAAAGTTTCCCAAACCTCAAAATGCCTATAAATACACCCCTCCCCACACCCACAAATCAGTTTAACGAATAGCCAAGAAGTGGAGTGATAAGAAAAAAGTGCGAAAGCATAAAAAACAAGGAATTGGAATAATTGTGCTTTATACAAAAAAATCATAACCACCACAAAAAAAGGGTGGGCCTCATGGACTCTTGCTAATATGAAAGAAATTAATTTATCAGGTAAGTTCTTACATAAATTATGTTTTCTTTCATGTAATTAGCAAGAGTCCATGAGCTAGTGACGTATGGGATAATGACTACCCAAGATGTGGATCTTCCACGCAAGAGTCACTATAGAGGGAGGGATAAAATAAAGACAGCCAATTCCGCTGAAAAATAATCCACACCCAAAATAAAGTTTAAATCTTATAAAGAAGAAAACTGAAATTATAAGCAGAAGAATCAAACTGAAACAGCTGCCTGAAGTATTTTTTCCACCAAAAACTGCTTCAGAAGAAGAATACACATCAAAATGGTAGAATTTAGTAAAAATATGCAAAGAAGACCAAGTTGCCGCTTTGCAAATCTGATCAACCGAAGCTTCATTCCTAAACGCCCAGGAAGTAGAAACTGACCTAGTAGAATGAGCTGTAATCCTTTGAGGCGGAGATTTACCCGACTCGACATAAGCATGATGAATTAAAGATTTCAACCAAGATGTCAAAGAAATGGCAGAGGCCTTCTGACCTTTCCTAGAACCGGAAAAGATAACAAATAGACTAGAAGTCTTTCGGAAATTCTTAGTAGCTTCAACATAATATTTCAAAGCTCTAACAACATCCAAAGAATGCAATGATCTCTCCTTAGAATTCTTAGGATTAGGACATAATGAAGGAACCACAATTTCTCTACTAATGTTGTTAGAATTCACAACCTTAGGAAAAAAATTAAAAAGAAGTTCGCAACACCGCCTCATCCTGATGAAAAATCAGAAAAGGAGACTCACAAGAAAAGAGCAGATAATTCAGAAACTCTTCTAGCAGAAGAGATGGCCAAAAGAAACAAAACTTTCCAAGAAAGTAATTTAATGTCCAGTGAATGCATAGGTTCAAACGGAGGAGTTTGAAGAGCCCCCAGAACCAAATTCAAACTCCAAGGAGGAGAAAATTGACTTAATAACAGATTTTATACGAACCAAAGCTTGTATAAAACAATGAATATCAGGAAGAATAGCAATCCTTCCGTGAAAAAGAACAGAAAGAGCAGAGATTTGTCCTTTCAAGGAATTTGCAGACAAACCTTTATCCAAACCATCCTGAAGAAACTGTAAAATTCTCGGAATTCTAAAAGAATGCCAGGAAAAATGATGAGAAAGACACCAAGAAATGTAAGTCTTCCAGACTCGATGATATATCATCCTAGATACAGATCTACGAGCCTGTAACATAGTATTAATCACAGAGTCAGAGAAACCTCTTTGACTAAGAATCAAGCCATGCGGACAAGATCCGCATACCAAAACCTGTGAGGCCATGCTGGAGCCACCAGCAGAAAAAACGAGCATTCCTTCAGAATCTTGGAGATTACTCTTGGAAGAAGAACTAGAGGCGGAAAGATATAGGCAGGATGATACTTCCAAGGAAGTGACAATGCATCCACTGCTTCCGCCTGAGGATCCCTGGATCTGGACAGATACCTGGGAAGTTTCTTGTGTAGATGAGAAACCATCAGATCTATTTCTGGAAGTCCCCACATTTTGAACAATCTGAAGAAACACCTCTGTGTGAAGAGACCACTCGCCCGGATGTAACGCTTGGCGACTGAGATAATCCGCTTCCCAATTGTCTATACCTGGGATATGAACCGCAGAGATTAGACAGGAGCTGGATTCCGCCCATACCAGAATTCGAGATACTTCTTTCATAGCCAGAGGACTGTGAGTCCCTTCTTGATGATTGATATATGCCACAGTTGTGACATTGTCTGTCTGAAAACAAATGAACGATTCTCTCTTTAGAAGAGGCCATCACTGAAGAGCTCTGAAAATTGCACGGAGTTCCAAAATATTGATTGGAAATCTCACCTCCTGAGATTTCCCAAACCCCTTGTGCTGTCAGAAACCCCCATACAGCTCCCCAACCTGTCAGACTTGCATCTGTTGAGATCACAGTCCAGGTTGGAAGAAAAAAAGAAGCCCCCTGAACTAAACGATGGTGGTCTGTACCACGTCAGAGGGTGTCGAACAATCGGTTTTAAAGATATTAAATGAGATATCTTTGTATAATCCCGGCACCACCGGTTCAGCATACAGAGCTGAAGAGATCACATGTGAAAATGAGTAAAGGGGAACACGTCCAATGCAGCAGTCATAAGAACCTAGAATTTCCATGCATAAGGCTACCGAAGGGAATGATTGAGACTGAAGGTTTTGATAAGCTGAAACCAATTTCAGACGTCTCTAATCCAACAGAAACAGAGACATGGACACTGAATCTATCCGGAAATCTAAAAAAGGTTACTCTTGTCTGAGGAATCAACAAACTTTTTGGTTAATTGATCCTCCAACCATGTTCTTGAAGAAACAACACTCATAAAAAGCTGGAAAGGATCTTTCCATTGAAAATGAGCAAAGGGAATTGAATCCAATGCTGTTAAAACCTCTATGCATATATAGCAACTGAAGGAAATAATAGAGACTAAAGGTACCGACAGACGGAACCCAAACCAAATTGTCCCTTGTCTGATAGAGACAAAGATAGTGACATAAACCATCTGGAAACCTAAAAAAGGTGACCCTTGCGTGAGGAATCAAGAGCTTTTGAAAAAAAGATCCTCTAACTATGTCCTGAAGAGCAAGTGAAACATATGAGATTCCGCATCCACAGGAAATAATCTGAATGAAAACAGAAAAATGAAGAATATGCATTTATTGTATCTAATGAAAACAAATAATGCTATCAATGACCATAAAAAAGGCAGAATAGTTTGAATAAAACTCCAAAACCCAGTTCCTAGAAAAAGAACTGGAAGAAATACCCCAGAAGATTCCAGGTCTGAGCAGTACTTGAGCCATGCTTCAACAGTATCCAGAATATATAGGACAGAAACACACTGAAAGAAAGTGTTAGCCTTACTGGAATAAAATCAAAGAAATTTGGACAGAATAGAACCAAATAAATTTCAAAGAAGTCTTAACCTGCCCCTTACCAGCCAAGCTGGAATACGGCACGTACATCGCAATATTAGGGAGCTGATTTCGAACCCCAATTATAAACATGTTACTTGGGAAAGAACTCGGGAATTCGTTCCTTAATAAGAACAACCAAACTAATATAAGCTTAAAGTTTAGTCTTAGAACTCAATCTTGAAGCCCATAGTAACAGTTAAGAATTGAATCCAATTATAATTGATTATCTTAGAACAAAATAAATATGGATTTTCTTTTTTTTTTTTTGTTCTTTGTTTTTTTTTAAAAAAACACAAAATTCTTCTAGCTAAAATAGCTAAAGACATAGATTAACCCTCATTTGCGAATATATTCAATAAAATGAAGACACAAATGAAGTCATTAGCATGATAGTCCAGTTTAAAGGACCAGTCAAAACAGAGGACTTGCAAAATGCAAAACAACAAGACAAATGCAACAGCACCTAGTCTAGTAAATGTTGTCCCTTTAACAATGCTAAAATAAATCATAATCTGATACTTAGAAAAGTACCTGAAACTAAATAATTTTCCATAAATAAGATATAACTATATAAAGGAAAATAAATACTATTTTGCTATAACAACAATAGCATAATTAGTAGGAGTGGAGATAGCTCCAATAAATTGGAGAACCCTCCAAATTAAATTTAACTGCTGACAAAGAATATAGTTTAAAAATAAAAGAAAATTCTCAGCCTATTCCATTCCCTAGTATGGGGAATTGGAAGGAAAACCTCTGAAATCACAGAAGAATAAAAAGGCAGAAATAGTGTCAGCTAGTTTTAAAGAACTAGTTACCTTAATATCCAAAATAATCAACACCTCTTCAACAAAGAACAAATGTACTTTAATAATAAAAAATTTATATAAAAAAGTAGATTTGTTAGTGTCAATATCTGATGAAGAGAATTTCTGAAAGAGAAAAAAACATCAGAGAAGGATAAATCAGTATGTTGTTGGTCATTTGAAACTTCAATAATTAAAAAAGAAGTGAAAAAGACCTAAAAATTGTATTAGAAGGCACGAAGTCAGACAAAGCCTTAATCAGAAAAAATATTTCTTATAAATCTTCTAAACATTTCTTGTACTTAAGAATGGAAATGTATAAAGCATAAATACTAATGGAATCTGCATGTAAAAGTATATCATAATAACTTAATACAAACCATAGCTAAAGATAAACATTTATAACATTTAAAATAAATTAACTTAGCTTTGGTAGAACTGAAACTCAGTTAAGCATTTTTCCAGAAGTGGCTTCTGACTCAGGGACAAACGGAGACATCTTGCAATATGTAATAGAAAAAACAACATATAAAGCAAAATTGATCAAATTCCTTAAATGACAGTTTCAGGAATGGGGAAAAAAATGCCAGTGAACAAGCTTCTAGCAACCAGAAGCAATAAATAATGAGACTTAAATAATGTGGAGACAATAGTGACGCCCATATTTTTTAGCGCCAAAAAAAGACGTCCACATTATTTGGCCCCTAAATGCTTTTGGCGCCAAAAATGATGCCACATCCGGAACGCCGACACTTTCGGCGCAAAAAAACGTAAAAAAAAAACAGAAAAAAAAAATGTTGCGCCAAAAAAGTCCGCGCCAAGAATGACGCAATAAAATGAAGCATTTTCAGCCCCCGCGAGCCTAATAACCCACAGGGAAAAAGTCAAATTTTAAGGTAAGAAAAAAATTGATTAATCCATATGCATTATCCCAAATATGAAACTGACTGTGTGAAATAAGGAACGTTGAACATCCTGAGTCAAGGCAAATAAATGTTTGAACACATATATTTAGAACTTTATATAAAAGTGCCCAACCATAGCTGAGTGTCACCGAAAATAAGACTTACTTACCCCAGGACACTCATCTACAAGTAGTAGAAAGCCAAACCAGTACTGAAACGAGAATCAGTAGAGGTAATGGTATATATAAGAGTATATCGTCGATCTGAAAAGGGAGGTAAGAGATGAATCTCTACGACCGATAACAGAGAACCTATGAAATAGACCCCGTAGAAGGAGATCATTGAATTCAAATAGGCAATACTCTCCTCACATCCCTCTGACATTCACTGCACGCTGAGAGGAAAACCGGGCTCCAACCTGCTGCGGAGCGCATATCAACGTAGAATCTAGCACAAACTTACTTCACCACCTCCATAGGAGGCAAAGTTTGTAAAACTGATTTGTGGGTGTGGTGAGGGGTGTATTTATAGGCATTTTGAGGTTTGGGAAACTTTGCCCCTCCTGGTAGGAATGTATATCCCATACGTCACTAGCTCATGGACTCTTGCTAATTACATGAAAGAAAGAAGGTATCAGTGGCTGATATGGGAAGGAGGTAGGAAACATTGATAGAACACCTCTGCAACCTGCTGGTGACAGTGCTACTGTCTGTGCTTGTGCTGCAAAGAGGAAGTTGATTTAATAAGCAGCAGATGCGGCTTTCTACCCGCAAAGTTTCTGGCTCGCTGGAAACGTAAGTTAAGAAGCAGTGGTCGTAAGGCCGCTGCTCCTTAACTTGTCTACCACCGTTTAGGACTATGGGATGAGGGCTATGCTGCTGTAGTGAGAAAGGAAGGTATCAGTGGCTGATATGGGAAGGAGGTGGGAACCATTGATAGTACAGCTCTGTAACCTGCTGGTGACAGTGCTACTGTCTGTGCTTGTGCTGCAAAGAGTAAGCAGCTCAGACTGTGGGATTAGGGGAATGCTGCTGTAGTGAGAAAGTAAGGTATCAGTGGCTGATATGTGAAGGAGGTGGGAGACACCGCTAGTACAGCTCTGCAGCCTCCTGGTGACAGCGCACTGGATGAGAACTATGCTGCACTACTCTTCCCCCGCAGCTGCCTCTTTCCTTCTCTGCAGCTCAGTGAGCTTGTAGTGACACCAAACTTTGTGTGAATACTTAGGGGCTATTGTCATGTTGTCTCCCCCATCACTTAGTGAAATTTGCCTGTATATTTGATGACCCTTCAGTATGGTGCTTCTGGCAAGGCGATTCAATATGCAGCCGGTTCCCACTGCGCTGGTCACAGCGCTACCCCCAGTCCTGCTGAGACAGCTCTGTCTGCTGCTATCTGCAGAGGTAATCGGCAGTAAGTCTCCTTAGCACTCCGTAGCACAGCTCACACCAGAGGCACTTTGTCAGACAAGACAAAAAAAATGTGGTGCGCCCCACAGTTTGGAACCAGTCGCGCTAGAGCAATGTCGGCTACGCTAACAAGGACATGGACTTGTAATATCAGGTTGCGTGCTAATGTTAGCGTGGTTAAATGGTGTTGCTTATCACATCCCCGAGTTAGCCTGATATCTTGGTATTGAATAACAAAGCTATTAATTTATTCAAACATTTACAATGTAAAAAATATCTGAAAGTTGCGCAGCTTTTAATCACTTCACTTTTTCCTGCAAAGTTGTAAATATTGTAAAATGTAAAAAAGTTTTATTAATTGACATATACCTAAAAAATTGTATATTTAATTGAGACAAAAATAGTATTAATTTAACATTTATTTATGCAGAAATATTTGTTTGCTTCACTTATTAGTGTTAAAAAATTTTCCCCAACCATGATAATACAAAAAAAGTATTCCAATGTCTCTCAGTTAAACCTCCTGCTTTTGATACATTTTGGGCCAGATTACGAGTGGAGCGCTACTTAGCGCTTTTGCTAGGGCGCTAATTGCAATAGAAGTAAACTTTTTGTGCGCTTCGGGTAGCGCTAGTTGAAAGTAAAAAGTTAACTTGCTCGCTCTAACCCGACGAGCGCTAAAAGCTGAACTTAGAATATTGCATGCGATAACCTATTCCCCCATAGAAGTTAATGGAGAAAAAAAATGATTGCATGTTCTCATGTGCTAATCCCACATGAATATATGAATATTTCACATTCCAATGTTCTGCACAATGCAGAATATGTTCTATTTATTCATAAATACATATTTCTACATGTATCTGATGGTATTTTGGTACAATATATATCTATACCTATACAGATATATATATATATAGGAATATCTATGTAAAAATACTTTGAACATATTCTGCTATGTGAAGAACATTGGAATGTGAAATATTTACAGTAAATACACAGTATTTATATATATATATATATATATATATATATATATTTATATATATATATGTGTGTACATGTGTATTTATGTGTTTATATGTCTGTAAATACATATGTACACTTATAAATACATAAATAAACCTAGATATATAAATACATATATATCTCAATGTTAAAGCCCTTTGCCTGCCTTTTTTTCTGCCCTGTCTTTCATACTCATTTTATTTTACTCTCTATTTTTATGGATGTTTCTATTTAGTGAACATTCTTATGGCCCTGGCTTTCAGATAGGATAAGGAATGTAAGACTACACAGTCAGTCTCAACTACACTGGATTTTTATTGCATATTCTCCTAACTTTTTCTTTACTAATTCATAACAGGAAAAACTAATTCAAATTTGTATATAAACCCATTGGTAATCCTTTTAAAAAATATTTTTCAGCATTTTCTTTTCGAAAGTTTTGATGCTCAACCAAAATATTTTGTTTTTTAGTTAAATTTGTTCCACTGTTTAAGGGCCAACACTGAATGTGTAAATCTAGATCTATCATTTGAATTACTTAGGTGAATAAACTTTTGAACATAAAACATTGTGTATGTTACAGAAAGTTATTTAAGAAAACATTCAATGTTTTAGTAGATCCATCAGTCTAGCATATCTGGTGTAAGACCTTTAAATATGTAAATAGTTAAGGTGTAGAAGAATGTTGAGCCAAGGGTTCAACTGACATACATTTTTTGGTTCCAGTTAGCATTTAAAGGAAAATTATACAAAAGGAGACACTATGTTTCTCCATAAACATGTTATTATTTAACCTCAAAAGGCCTGCAGTTTTAATATGGCTTTGACAAATGGTGGGAGACATGAGGCCATGGGAGGACCCATCGAAGCAAAGAAAGGTTGGTGCTTATGCCATCACAGCGTCTTCTCACAATGAATAACAAACAAGCCAATTTAACCAGAACCAAAACAAGTTACTCAAAGTGTGGAGACCATTAGAGATTTCTTATTTGAAATGTATAAGTGTGTGTTGATGGTTATTATTCTATTTCTATTGGTTCTTGTGTTGACTTATGTAGACTCGGCCTAGTTTATGTTTACACCTGTCTGACCAACTCGTCTGATCTGAAGTATTCTTCTGCCCAGAGAAAGAGACATTTTGTCTGTAATGTTATGGTTTTCTTAAAGCCCATACAAACTCCTCCTTGCCTTCTAGCATTTGAACAGTTTTGTTGACTCCTTCTTTCTTCCATGTTAATGGGCATACATTGACACATCTAATTTACGTCTGCCCTCCTTACAACTATCACATTCCAACTCCAAAATTGTAAATTAACAACTGTCTTGGGAAAAAGGGCAGTTAAGTTAGTTTCATATGTTTCACACAGATATTATTAGCAATCAGTAGAATGTATTCAAATTACTCATTATTTTTTTAATGTGCCCAAAGAAGTATCACAACAAAAATTCCACGTACTAGACTGTTCACCAGAAATCACAAACTATCTAGAAATGTAAATATGTGATGTCATTTGTAAAGTATTCATGTCAAAAGTGTTTATGATTTATATCTGTAACACTGTATAAAAATATAACATAACACAATAACTTGTTTAACTGGAGCAAATTGAATTATGTCTGCTGGAAATTGTCAATAAGCAGACACAGGATCTTTGAGTCCGGAGACTCAAGGTGTACATACTTTCTCCAGAGAACTCACAGAACAAGGAACCTAAACTTTTGCACTTAAGCCATACAAATATCTGCATAATACAATACTGATTCATATAATGTATACTATTAACCAAAATATAATTTATTAACAATTCAAATAAATGTGGCCAAGTTTGAACCACCAGTAATACAAAAATGATTAAAAGTTCAATCTTTTTTACTTTGCATTGTGATGTTCTTATACACATTGTCCAAAGCTATATTCACATTCTTTTTAAATATATACCACACGTTTCTCTACTCGTAACTGTGGTTGAATTATTTAAAATGTTGTCTTTATCACCCCTTTGTCATTTTCACATGATATGCCTCCAACGGAAGTCTCCCTATAGTAAACTTGTAGTTGCATAAGAATCTGTCTCTTAATATTGTAGGACCTAGGCTTATTGCACAGAGATACAGTTATCTAGAAAAGGGTCAGTAAAGTCAGAAATACGTCATTCCCCACTGTTTGGAAAATGTGTAAATAAAACTATTCCGGGAACGCATGGGTGTATTTTATCTTTAGTGCATTTTTGGACCAGCAAGTAATAATGTAACCTATACTTTTGCTGAGTTTTTCTTTTTTCTCCAAGTCTGATATTTTGCAAATATCCTTATTTCTTTTATACAGTGGCCTTTGTATAGCGCTATGTATCCCGCATATAAGTCAGTCATGTGACTCTTCTATAAGGATTTTCCTGAAGAAAACCTTGGTTGTAAGGCTGAAGAAATCATGATGTTACAATATTTTTGTTATTTCTTCTGTATTTCTGTTCTATGTTTGTTAGAATATTTTGGTGTGGTTGTTAACTTAAAAATGGGATCTTATTCTTTTATGTGGAAAAAGCAGAAAACAATCCTCTTTCCAGGCATGGTAAATGGAGATGTGCAGAAAACTCCAGTGGTTTTATTCCAGCTGCTTTGTCTTTGAACGACACATGTTTCTTTAAATCGCACATTCCGCAATAAGATTTTGCAAAAGTGCATTTAGGAACATTTTCTTCTCAGCATGGTGTGAATATGTTAAAAATGGGGAAACTAATTTGCTGCACATCACCAGCATGAAAGTGCACTAATTCACAAATATTTATATGGAAGCACGCTCTCATGAGTGCAAGGCTTCCGGGTAATGCCAATGCCAGGCCGTGTTCGCCTGACTTGGAATACCAGCGCACATTTGCGTACGCTGGTATTACTGAGTGAAGTGCAAATATTGCGCTCGCGAAAGCACAATTTTGCGTTCCACTCGTAATCTAGGCCTAAATATTGTAACTGCAATAAGAAAAATTATCATCGAACCACAGGACATGGTTCCAGTAATCCATGTCCTTAGTCTGCTTGTTTTCAGCTAACTATTTGTGAGCTTTCTTGTGCATCATCTTTAGAAGAGGCTTCCTTCTGGGATGACAGCCATGCAGGCCAATTGGATGCGGTGTGCGGCGTATGGTCTGAGCACTGACAGGCTGACCCCCCACCACTTCAACCTCTGCAGCAATGCTGGCAGCACTCGTACGTCTATTTCCCAAAGACAACCTCTGGATATGACGCTGAGCACGTGCACTCAACTTCTTTGGTCGACAATGGCGAGGCCTGTTCTGAGTGGAACCTGCCCTGTGAAAATGCTGTATGGTCTCGCCCACCGTGCTGCAGCTCAGTTTCAGGGTCTTGGCAATCTTCTTATAGCCTAGGCCATCTTTATGTAGAGCAATAATTATTTTTTTCAGATCTTCAGAGAGCTCTTTGCCATGAGGTGCCATGTTGAACTTCCAGTGACCAGTATGAGTGTGAGAGCGATAACACCCAATTTAACACACCTGCTCCCCATTCACACCTGAGACCTTGTAACACTAACATGACACCGGGGAGGGAAAATGGCTTATTGGGCCCAATTTAGACATTTCCACTTAGGGGTGTACTCACTTTTGTTGCCAACCGTTTAGACATTAATGGCTGTGTGTTGAGTTATTTTGAGGGGACAGCAAATTGACACTGTTATACAGGTTGTACACTCACTACTTTACATTGTAGAAAAGTGGCATTTCTTCAGTGTTGTCACATGAAAAGATATAATAAAATATTTACAAAAATGTAAGATATTGTGTGTGTTTATATATACGTATATATATATATATATATATATATATATATATATATATATATATTTTTGAAAGTTTAGTACAGCCAGTGAGCCTCATCTTAAAAAGACAGCACATGCTAACCATTCTATGTATATAAAAAAACATTATGTGAACATCATTTTTTGCATTTTGATTTCGAAGCTACGAATATGCTGATGTCTAGGTACTGATTGCTCACTAGCTGAACATCAACTGCATTATTGGTAGACACAAATGCAAATAAAATGATATTTTTTCAGAACAAAAACAAAAAAGGAATGACCTGTGATACATTTTAAACTGCATTTAATGTCCATTTAAGCATACATTGGTCTGTTGCCAATAGGTAATGAACAAATGCCACATATCAGAGCCTCATAATCACAAAAGAGATAGGAGACTATTGAGTGCCCGAGTATGCTTTTTCTAGGATGTAAATCCCACCCTGGCTGCACTATTTTACAAGTTGTCACTGGGTATTCACTAAGCTTGTCTCTTACGCTGACAATCTAAGAGCTTGTTTCCATTGAGCCGTAATTAGGTTTGCGTGCACTCGCAAGCCGTTAAATATGCTGTCGGAAGTAATATCGTTTATCAACTGTTTCCAATGTCGCATTATACCTCAATATCGGCAGCCGGACTTCAGCTGCCGAAAAAATCTTTGCGTCCCATAGAAAGTAATAGAAGCTGTTAATCGATAAATTATACCAGGTTTCCAATGAAAGTGCAAAATGTTAATACACTGTCGAAGGCTGTAGATACATTGAGATATAGTATACCCAGCTCAACTAGGTGTAAAAGAGGAAAATTGTGCTTTTTGAGACCTATTTTCTATTGAAATTATAAAACTTGCAAATAATGCAAGTGTTTTAATGTAGAAATAAATTGTTATAAGTAATATTTGTTGTCTCATGTATAGGAATAGTTGAACTTATATTCTAATAGAAATATCAGTATATATTTAAATATAATAATATATGCAAGAACATAGCTACAGAATTCCAGCTAGACCTATGCCTAGGGCAGCAATACATATTACTTATATTTATGAAGTAGTAAATATAATATTAAAAAATAGTATTTAATTATAATAATATGGATAAGTGTATCTTTATTTTTCTTGAGAGGTGATCACAGGTAAGGAGCACGGACGTTAAACGTAAATTCTATAGCGTAAGGTCGGGGTTACCTTAGCAACTAATTGATTTTCAAGAAATCCGACGTCAGATGGAAGCGTTAACACAACGTTAACTTACAGCTACACGAAAAGAGCGACTGCGCACAACACGCTAATCTTTTCAATGGAAACCTGGTAAAATGGAGCCGTAAATTACTTTTAGCTGTCAGCCGCTTCGGTAGCTTACGGCTCCATTTTTAACGACTTAATGGAAGCGAGCTCTAAGTGGGAGTAGAAACAGCAGTGCAGGGGTGACAAAATGTAAAAGAGAAATAAAGAAAAATAATTCCAAACCAGTTAAAATTTATTGTTTAAATAGCATCAAAATACAAAAAACAAACTTTTTGAAGCTTATTAGAAATACCTTTATATCAGCTTGACACTCACATAACAAGGCAGAGAAACAACAACCCAATGGCACAACTGAGAATATAATAGGGAATATAGTTATAAGCAATAATCAGAAGGGGTGATTGGATAACAATTTTAACCCTTCAAATGCTGTAATATCAAATAATATTGTAGTTAGGTGCGCTGTACGAAGTTTATGAACAAAAAGAGGAGGTATGGACCTCCGATGGATTGTACACCTGGGTAGCACTCTAATTCCCTATATCAATTGAAATGAAGACAGAGTACTATATGACGGGTGACACTGGGTAAAATAAAATATAACTTTTATTAGGACTTGTTAAAATCAATGGTAAGACAATACATTTAAAACTACAAGAACTGAGTTAACTTAAATCCTGGACAGGAGTCTGCAAGCTAATATATGGATATTAATCCTTGAAAAATAGAGCCCCAATATGGGCAGGTGAAATGTACAGTGGGTATATCACAATGCTGTGTTACTCCTACTACGTGATATAGAATCTAATAGGATATAGTTTGTGTGCCGGTTGTCAACAGACGTCTTATAGGTAGGTCTATCTTAATGGTATCCTATTGTTGTAAAGTGATTTATGGTATAATGGGGTATACCATGTACATATAATAGGATATTTACATCAATTGTATTGATACTGCAATTCACTTTGCCATAAATGGAGCTGCTTGTGTTGATATTGTAAAATTACACACAACCAAAATCTTGTCACAGTAAGTGCACCATTACCTTAATTACTTGCCAATAATAGTTTAGGGTGATATTAGTATCCCACTAAAAATATAACATGACGTTAATTCTATCATGTACATATGATTAATACTGGTTTGTCTAGTCAGTTATCATCAGTATGTCCTTAGATAAATCATTGTAGGAATGGCTAAGTAACTTATTATTTCAGTAATGGCTAAGCAACTTGTTATTGCAGTACAAATAACCACAGGTTAGTAACAATTCGTCTGTGTGGTTCTGTGATCACAGCTATGATACTACTGTACCACTCGAGTTATTATCGGTTTGTCCTTAGATAAATACTTAAAGGTAACTGTGTATCAAAAAAACTTATCTTAATCCACTTTTAAATTAGTGACCAGTAATATTTACTAGAATATCTGTCTTGTTAGACAAAAATCAAAGTGGATTATTTTTCCACATTCACCTATATTCAAGCATTGTAAGCAAATAATTTGACTACCCGTCCGTTTTAAAGTAATGTAGCTGTTAGCTACCCACAACCATTTAAGTATATAACTGTATGTGGCTCAGTATCGATTGCTGGATCGTGAGTAAGCTAACTAATTAAACATCAAGTTTTTGAGTTTTAAAGTAATGTAGCTATTAGCTACCCACCACCATCTAAGCATATAACTGTATGCCGCTCAGTATCGATTGCTGGATCGTGAGTAAGCTAACTAATTAAATATCAAGTTTTTAAGTTTTAAAGTAATGTAGCTATTAGCTACCCACAACCTTCTAAGCTTAAAACGGTATACGGCTCAATACCATTAGTTGGAGCGTGAGTAAGCTAACTGATTGGATATCAAGTATTTAAGTTAAGTTCTTGCTTAATTAAAATTACACAAAAATGGAGCCCATCAACTCCCCACCTCCCCTGACATGTTTCGCCGTTGACACGGCTTTATCAAAAGGGTTTTACCGAGGTTACGGTTTAACAGGTATTTATACCCAGTAACTCCGCCCTTGATGAAGGAGTGTTCAGTGACTGACCAATCCCTATACACGGGGTGTCACTGTTAGGTTACTGACAAAGAATTTGTTGTCTTTGCATTTAAGTGGAGGTATTAATTCCATCAACGGTTGTAGTTTGAGACTTATGAATTCAACCACATAGACACACTTGTCATTTGTATTTGGCTGTATATGTAGATCTATTGTATAATTACTCCTGCGATCGAATACTTGCATTACCATCCGTAACACAATTTAAGGCCACTCCCCACCAGGGGGTGTGTGTGTTTACAGTGTGACGTAATATCTGTCACTTTGAATGTAAAACCTATGCGTCTTTGATACCCTGGTAATGGATCATATGTTTCTGTTCCGTTTAAGTAGCGTATAATATGCTCAAAAACCTCATATTGTGATTCAGATTGAAGTTAAAAACATGACAACTTATAGTGCTAAGTATCTCTGTAACTCCTACTGATCCGGAGCTTGTATTATTTGCTTAAGTATATATATGCCATATAAATGGTGTCACATTATCTGCAACATTTATTTTAGTAAACATTGATTAGAAACATTGATGTAATGATTTTCTTCGATTCAGAATAGTGATATAAACATTAATAACAGTTGGCTGCTTTATTGTAGATATGTTGACATTCATGACAGTTCGCTGCTTGCGTTGTCCAAAGATATAGAGTATCTTGCCCATGTTAAATATCATATATAAATATAAATTAACCGTGATGATATGGGACAAAGGACTCTGAAACGTATACTGATCTGATATCATGGGCATCAAGTATACAAACACTGGGATAAAAAATCTCGAATGATACTTATCAGAATACATAACATATTAAATGAATGGTGTGTTAAACTGATCTATTATTTTTGTATATATACAGATACACATACATTTTGAAACCGGACTGTATTATGTAATCCGTGTGTATATAATGATTGTTATAGTAATACCTCTTTATTTGAAATCTTTATTGAATTTACCACTGGACATTTAGGGTATATATAACTGACCACAAGTAGTTATTGGACATTTAGGGTATATATAACTGACCACAAGTAGTTATTGGTCAACTTTTTACTTTGACTTATCTCTATTCATCTAGTAGATGTTTGTAGATTTTGACTGGGATAACTCCCAATAATATGTATGAGCAGTCTTAGGAGGTATTTCATATAACTGAATGAGTAGCCTGGAATAATATCCCTGGTCTAATAATCTGATTTTATGGCTTTCCTCTAAATATGAAAAGGGATTATTATTGATATAGTTGCTACTAACTATGTCATGGTATGATCTAGCTTGGTTAACAATAACTTAAGAGATAAGGGTGATTTTAATGCCAAATATAAATAAAATAAAAATTATTATATGTGTTCAAACAAAAAGTGAGAAAATTAGGGATCACAGCGTCCTGTAATCTAACTCTGTATGAAAATACAGTGATAAGTTACTGACAAAAACTGTGAAAAAGTGTATCTAATAATTATGTTATAAAGTGTTAATGTGATCTCATCAATATATAGAGATTTGTCTATATTTTTTTTAAGTGAAGAAAATTCTTTCTTATACCATATTAAGTGGAATTTACTATCTCTAAATTCTAGATAGAAAAACATAAACATATTTGTTTAATTATTATATAGTGTAATTTTTTAAAGATACAGTGATGTGGTTGAATGTGACCAAAAGTGTTGATTAATAACAGTGCCTCATTCTCAAAAGATTAATTTCCTGATAAATTATATTTTTTTAAATTAAATTGAAATCCTTATTTTACTTAGTTGGAAATGTTATTATTCCAGGATGATCACATAATTATACTATATATTGGTCCTAGGAACCTGAATGTACCCTCTACAATGAATCTTATTACTTCAAATTTATGAGACATCTATTCTCATATTGGAAAATTACAAATATGTAAAGTAATTAATGTGTTCATTTAGTCCTTGTGGCTGGACTGAATTCATAAGAAAAATCCATCTACTTTCTTGTTCAAGTAATAGTTTAGATAAATCTCCTCCTCTAATTCCCAAACTGATTTTTTGTATTCCTGCACACGAGAGTTTACCTACTTTACCTTGATGGTATTTTAAGAAATGGTATGCCACAGAAGTGATGTTCTTTTTGTTTTGCAAATCCTTGGCAGCATTCTTAATATTTCGTGCATGCTCTTGTAGGCGTATGCGTAACTTGCGTGTGGTCATTCCAATATATATTTTGGGGCAATCACATTTGATCATGTATATAACTCCAGATGTGTTACAGCTTATGTATGTTTTGATATTATGTGTTTTGCCGAATCTGTCTTCAATTTTTGAAATTTTTAACATGTGTGTACAGCTGGAACAGGTACCACATGGATAAGATCCCTGAAATGTTTGATTTGTAATTCTCTTTTTCTTGTCATTAAAGTGACTGGGGCTTATCATGTCTTTAAGATTTTTGCTTCTTCGATAGCTGACATCAACTTTTTCGCCCAGTAGTTCTTTCAACACAGTATCAGACTGTAATATTTGCCAATGTTTGTTTATTACGTTCTTGTAGTTTTAAATGTATTGTCTTACTATTGATTTTAACAAGTCCTAATAAAAGTTATATTTTATTTTACCCAGTGTCACCGGTCATATAGTACTCTGTCTTCATTTCAATTGATATAGGGAATTAGAGTGCTACCCAGGTGTACAATCCATTGGAGGTCCATACCTCCTCTTTTTGTTCACTCACATAACAAGATAATTATACTGGTGAATATATCTTGCTTTTGAGTTACAAGAACATCAGACTGTAGTGGGTGCAGAGAAAGAGACACCCTTTGTCATGGTGTCTCTTGTAGCTGCTAAAAATTTGCCTCATAATCAGTTAGTAACGCATTACAGAGATACATATAAAAGGCTTAAAATGTATTAAGCCTTTTATATATTTTTTTGTGGGATATTACTTAAAGGAACATTGTACCCTACATTTTTCTTTGAATAAATGTTTTGTTGATGATCCATTTATATAACCCATATGGGAGTGTTTTTGTAAAAATGTATAGTTTTGCTTATTTTTTAAGAACATTGTGCTGATTTCCAGACTCCTAACCAAGCCCCACAGTGTCAGAAATATACATGTGTTTACAGACTCCTGCTGGGTCCTGTTTTATGCTATCTTTTCTTTTCATATGCAGGAAGGGGGAAATGTCTGCTCTTCTTGTTTTCCCAGCACCTTTCAGTGGATGTCCCAGACTAACCTCATCAACAGTGCTAAACTGGGAGCTTCTAAGTAACTTTTTAAAAGGGTTTATACTGGATTTTTATATCAGTATTTGGGCTTTATAGTAGTGTATACTATTACATGCAGTTCTCTGAAAATTAGTGTATACTATTTGTTATATATGATAAATTTACTCATGTACTACTTAGCATCCACCTGTTACAACCCCCCCATCTATTTGACTCTTTTCTGATGGTGAGGTTTTGCAGAAATGAGGCTGCATGTCTCGATATCTTATATTTGACTTTGTCATATGCATGAGCGATCGCTTGCACAGGGTGTCCCAATAAAGTAGGAGTAAACAGTAAATTAGACTTTCATTTCTATCCACTTTTTATTTATATTACAGCAATTTGTTACACACTATTGTCCTGGAGCACACATTCAGAACTCTGAATAGAGTGGGTGAACCGTTCTATGTGTCACTAGGCTAGAGAAAAGAGAAAGCAAGAGGGAGGAGTAACAAAATGCACAGAGAAATAACGTGTATAATTTTAGAACATATACATTGATCAGCCACAACAGTAAAACCACTGACAAGTGAATAGCATTATCAGAACTGGACCATGGAGCAATGGAAAAAGGTTTCCTGGTCTGATAAATCACGTTTCCTTCTAGATCAGGTAGACGGCCGGGTGCGTGTGTGTTTACCTGGGGATGAGATGGCAGCAGGGTGCACTATGGGAAGAAAGCAAGCCGGTGGAGGCAGTGTTATGCTCTGGTCAATGTTCTATATGGATGCTACTTTGACACGTACCACCTACCTAGAAATTGTTGCAGACCACGTAAACCCTTCATTGCAGTGGTGTTCCTTGATGGTAGTGGCCTCTTTCAGTAGCATAATGCACCCTGCCACACTGAAAAAATGTTCAGGAATGGTTTGAGGAACATGACAGAGAGTTCAAGGTGTTGCCTTGGCTTCCAAATTCCCCCCCGGATCTCAATCCGATTAAGCATCTGTGGGATGTGCTGGAACAACAAATCCGATCCAAGAGGCCCCACTTCACAACTTGCAGGACTTAAATGATCTTCTGCTAATGTCTTGGTGAAAGATACCCCAGGACACGTTCGGTGGCCTTGTGGAGTCCATGGGGCCCATACTCCATGGGGAGTACGATCGGGCTGATTGACACCTCCCTGCTGGCGGCCGATTGGCCGCGAGTCAGCAGGGGGTGGCGTTGCACCAGCAGCTCTTGTGAGATGCTGGTGCAATGTTAAATGCGGAGAGCGTATTGCTCTCCGCATTCAGCGAGATCTTGCGGACCTGATCTGCACTGTCAGATCAGGTCCGCAAGACCTTTCATAAATAGGCCCCCATGCCTCAATGCATCAGAGCTGTTTTGGCAGCATGAGGGGGACCTACAAGATATTAGGCAGTGATTTTAATGTTGTGGCTGATCAGTGTAAAGACCTATTTAAAAGAAATATGTAAAGGTAAGTTTTAAACATGTCTAATTTACCATCACTTTAAGTATGAAAATCATAAACCAAAACTGGTTGTGCAACTGGTTTCTGCACTTTGCAAAGATCTTTTTACATTATGAAGTTTGCTGTATCTCATATACTTTACAAGTCTGATTGGTTGATAAAGTCAATTTTTAATAAACCCATCCGACATTAATCACAGCTCTGCAAAAGATATGCATATACACTGTTATAAAAGCATGTACAGCTAATTTTGTTAGCAAAATATGCATTTACTTGCAGTACAAGGACATTTCCTTCAAAGATCTCTTGAGTGTTGTTTTTCTTCTCTCCTTTGGCCAAATCAGTACCAATATAAGTGAACTCCTGCACATATCAAGCAAACAGTTTTCTGCATGTAGCTGAGTCATTATTCTGAATTCTGTGGAATCTTTCCAGCCTCACTGAGGGTAGTGGAAAAACTAAAACTTTCAGATTTAAATGTTAGGGAAAACAGGCAAAACGCTTTCTTTTTTTTTAACTACGCAATATTAAACTTTTTGGGTGGCGCGGTAGTTTGTGCTACCACTTGCATGTTAGCTCTGCTAGACAGAAATATTTTGGGCACATTGTATAGCGTGTATTACAAGTTAAAATATTTTTTTTTTCACATGAGCGCTAACCCGAAGTGAGCAAAAAAAAAATATCGCAACCACTTTAACGCAGACCCTTATAGACTTCAATGGAGCGTGAAAAGTGGGAAAAAAATAACACCCTTAATACCACGCAAACGCAATTGCATTTTCTCTAGTGCACAAACCCGACATGAAATATTAATATTTCACATTCCAATGTTCTTCACATAGGGGAATATGTTCTAAGTATTTTTAAATAGATATTCCTAGATATATCTGTATATATCTATACATAATTTAATATATATATTTATATATATATATATAACCAAAAAACATCATATATATAGAAATATGTATTTATGAATAAATAGAAATACTCAAATCCTCTTAAAATACATTTTATATTTATTTTGCATCATTTACTACCATATTAAATTCAAATATCATGAAGAGTATCACACAGTTTCAAACTATAGTAAGAAATGTCTATTAAAAAAAAAATCCTGTTTACGGAAGGCAATTTGAAGCACATTCATTTTGTTGGGGTGTGCAAGAAAATATTTATTCTTTACACAATTTCTTTATGGGTTTGCAGTTAGATCAGAGGTCTGGATGCTTAATGAATTTGAGAAAGGGGCTTTCATTAAAGTTTTGTTTCTCAGTTTTTGAACGGCTGCCACCCACATTAGACATTTGTGAACTTAGATACACCACAATTTCTCGTAGCAGATAACAGAAGACCTCTCTAAGGTACTGTGGACTACTTGATGGCGCCTGAGTGTTGCTCTGACGGTACCTAAAAACATATTTTGCTTTCCAGTTCAATTTCAACTGACCAACAGAACATCCTATGAAGAACAGGTAACTCTGTTGAAGACGTTTACAGTATTTTGTTTATCCTTCTCTAATTGCACCCCTTTTATGGATATGATCATACACACTTTTGTAAATTATGATTCCTAAATGAGCCATGAAATCATGTTTTACTTGGATATTATGTTTGGACCTATCTTCTTTGCCATGGATAAATTCAACAATGGGTCAGGAGATTGATAATCAGCAATATCTTTCTTAAAAGAAAAGTTCCATGGGGTACTTTTTCACTCTTTTACTTACTTGTTCTGTAATGAATCTCAATGAAGTCTTCCTCTTCCTCAATGAAGAAGCAGATGTTGAGTCCTCGTTCAATGAACCTCTGCAGCAAAACAGCAATTTTAGACTCAAAGATGTTGCTTACTGGTCTTACTGATGAATTTCTGGTCAAGTAAATGTCCTGTGATCAGATGGTTCCTGGTGGGTCTCCAACCTTCTCCCAGTAAGTCTGCTTTAGACTTACCAGACACACGCAAGGCCAAGCCTACATACCAGCTCAAAGGCTTGTTCTCATTGGAGGAGTCTTCTCTAACAATAAACTAAATTAGTTTATGAATAAGAAGTATTTGGCTTCTTTTCAAATAAACAAGATTTACAAAATGTACACCGCACCCCAAGCACACAAAGGTACAGACCTGCAAGGCCTAAAGTTTTTATTGCCTCCACAAACTTCAAAAGTTATGGCAACAGTGAAACCTCAATGAACAAGCTAGAATAAATAGAAACCAAAATTAGACTATGGTACCAACCATATGAATACATTTTACAAAGAATTCTGTAGCCTTTCGTTTGCGAAAGGAACATGTCCAGACAAAACATTATTGACTTACAGAGGCCAGAAAGAGCCAGATAAAGAATAAAACAAGACCTAACCAAGACCTTCTTACAATAATGCAACAACATAGTTGGCCAATAACATGAAACGCTGTTTCTTAATAAGAAACTGATCTTCAGGTTAAAAAAAATCAAATGCTTGACCCCTTAATTATATTTTGTGGTTATAGGGGATACAATTAAATGTCAAGGAAGAAAAAATTACCACAAGCATGTCCTAATCCTATCTAACAAATAAAAGTATACACAGCCATAGCAGGATAACCACCAAGAGATTATATTTCCAGATTCAATCATGGACTCCTAACCTGTTTTTACAATGGAGGAATGTTTTTTTAACGTTTAATACCTTTGCCACAAATTAAGATGCTTTTGGAGTCTCAATGAAGGGATTCTTCATATGCATCCAGTTTAGACACAAATATTTAATAAACAAATTAAACTCTAAGCTCAAGTTTAGATTTAATCTTCTAGGTAGATTTTAAATAAAGGTATAGTTTTAAAAACTATATCAAGATCTTGTCCCAGGAAACAAGAGAATATTTTGTTATGGAGAAATGGTAGGTAATATTAGACAAGGCTTTAGATCTTGAAGAAAGATATGACCTTTAGCATTAGGGATGGGCGAATGTGTAAATTTTCGAATTTTGAATGTAGAACGAATGATATTACCGAAATTCGAATTCTAAATCCGAATGTCGATAAGAACGAATATTCTTAAAAATTCGAAAATCGAATGTTATTTACAGTTTTCGAATGCCACTTTCGAATTCGAATGTTTATAATTATATTGAATGTCCACATTCGAAATTTCGAATATAACATTCTATTTAACAAATACTATTCAGAAGTTCAATAGTTCATGTGGTAGGGCGGGAATCTAGTAAATTGATACATAAATAGATACAAATATATCATTTCGAATGTTTCCATATAGAAAATTGCATAATTCGAATATTACATTTAAAGAAAGCATTAGAAATACTATTACAAACATATAAATTCGAATTTTTCTAATTCGAATATAAATTCGAATTTTTCTAATTCGAATATTGCATAATTCTTATATTACATTTAAAGAAAAAGCATTAGAAATACTATTACAATCTAAATTCGAATTTTTCGAATTCGAATATTACATAATTCGAATATTACATTTAAAGAAAAAGCATTAGAAATACTATTACAATCAAATTCGAATTTTTCGAATTTGAATACACGTATTGCATAATTCGAATATTACATTTAAAGAAAGCATTAGAAATACTATTACAAACATATAAATTCGAATTTTTCTAATTCGAATATAAATTCGAATTTTTCTAATTTGAATATTGCATAATTCGAATATTACATTTAAAGAAAAAGCATTAGAAATACTATTACAATCTAAATTCAAATTTTTCGAATTCGAATACACGTATTGCATAATTCGAATATTACATTTAAAGAAAAAGCATTAGAAATACTATTACAATCTAAATTCGAATTTTTCGAATTCGAATATTGCATAATTCGAATATTACATTTAAAGAAAAAGCATTAGAAATACTATTACAATCTAAATTCGAATTTTTCGAATTCGAATATTGCATAATTCGAATATTACATTTAAAGAAAAAGCATTAGAAATACTATTACAATCTAAATTCAAATTTTTCGAATTCGAATACACGTATTGCATAATTCGAATATTACATTTAAAGAAAAAGCATTAGAAATACTATTACAATCTAAATTCGAATTTTTCGAAAAGAATATTTTTGAATGTAATTGTAAAATTCGAAACCGAACATTTGAAAATCGAATGTTAGAATGTTATGTAAACATTCGAAATTCGATTCGAACGAACGAATGTGTTAAAATTCGTGCCCTTTTTCGAATGTTGCGAAAGATTTGCCCATCCCTATTTAGCATATCCATATCCCCTATACTTATTTTAACCTGCAACTTACTTATGATCTAATTCTCCTGATATGGTCGATATGATTTAAAAAAAAAAAAAAAAAAAAATTCTAAAAGAAAAAATAAATGGGACATAATATGGAATGTACGAATGTTCAGAAATATTTAACTATATTCAAAATCAAATGAAGACTCATACAGGTAACAAATGCTAAGTTTCAAACAAATTAATTGTTTGAAGATGTATATTGAATTAATTATACATCGGGTTTGTATAAAATATATAGCTCTATCATAGAATGATGAAGACGTCTTTTAAAAATAATCGTTTTTAGATACCAATTTTTTCTATAACCTTATCTAAAATTGTTTCATAATTTTTAAAATATGAAATAAAAACATTAAATACTTTTATTGCCAACCTTGGTGTAAAATAGTATTAAATTGTTACTCTTAAAGGAATATAAGAAACACAAATCATTATAAGGTTCTGATTCTGAATATAAAAAAAAAAATCTATTATAACAAAATATTGTGAATAATATGTTGCCCATTTATCAAGCTCCGTATGGAGCTTGAGCGCCCGTGTTTCTGGTGAGCCTTCAGACTCGCCAGAAACACCGCTGCTCCATAACCTGTTCTCCTGCTCTAAGGAGGCGGACAGACATCGCTGCCATTCAAACCGATCGAATACGATCGGGTTGACTGACACCCCCCTGTGAATCTGCAGGGGGCGCGTTGCACCAGCAGTTCACAAGCGCTGCTGGTGCAATGCTGAGAGCGTATTGCTCTCCGCATTCAGCGAGGTCTGTCGGACATGATCCGCCTTTCATAAATAGGCCCCTTTGTGCCAGTTGCACATATCCACCAGTCACCGGCTATTTCTTGCTTGAGCTTGTAGCTTCAGAGCACAATTTTAACTTCAGGTATACCCCGCTCATACAGCGGGTTAGGGACCGGAGCCCCGCTGTAAAGGGAAAACCGCCTTAAAGTGAAACAAGGCGGTTTTAGCTTTCTTTTCACTTGTGTTGAAACTTGAAAACATGTTTGAACTAGCATATATTAGGGGTGCAATAGTGCTACGTTTAGTTTAACACTAGCACAGCACAGTATTCTATAAATACTGTACCTGTAAAATAGTGACAATTACTGTAGTAATATTTGCCAGACTATAACACTGAGACACAGATTGCACTGTAATGCTGTAAACAGAGTGAACTGCACATAACAAAATGGTGCCAGTCACTTTTCTCGCAATCTCACGATGATTACAGCACTGTTTCAAAATCCTTGGAGGTTGAACGTCAGCTCCACAAAGCGCTGTATTAGCGAAGCGCTGTAAAGTGAGGTATACCTGTATATGGTTAACCCTTTTCTGGAGGTTATAAACATAATACACTTGGATAAGTAATGCAAAAAACAACAGACTTTAATTAATTAAAAGGACATTAAGAACCTTGAGATGGTAATATAAAGTGATAAATCATATAAACTCTGCAATAAAATTTCGATCTTTATTTTGTTCCTTTTTTCTGTAATTCGATTCTGAAAAATGTGAGCTTTTCAATTCCCGTTAGAAGTGGAAATTAATATTCCACACAGCCATTGGCTATTTTTAACTGTCCCTATTTGGCCACAGCAGAAAAGGTAACCTAAGTTACAACATGGCAGCTCCCATTGTTTTATAGACACTAAAACTTTACACTTATTTTGTCAATATTTAAACAGCTAATGATAGAATGCATCATTCTATCTAGCATTTATTTAGTATTTAATGTCCCTTTAAGGCATGTATTTTTTCATTTAAAAGTCTGCTTAATTTTTCAATATTAAAAGATGTTAATTATTATGACAACAAAATTATATTACATTTTTAATGACATAATAACTGATATTGTCCATTTCCCCACAATAGCATCTTTACAACCTATACACAAAAAAAACAAAAAACATCCATACTCTACTCATAAGTAACATGCGTGCTTTCTTTTATTAGGCCAGATTACAAGTGGCGCGCTAAATATATTTTTTGCCCGTGCGCTAACACCACTAAAAGTTACATTTTAACGCGGGTGGGTTAGCATGTGTTTTTTTTAAGTTGAAAGTTAGTACGCAAGTCAAACCCGATGAGTGCTAACTACAGGACTTTGGATATCACAACTGCGTTAATGTCTTCTATTCATAGATTTCAATGGAGCTTGTTGATAAAAAAAAAACCCACAATATTATATAATATATTATTATATTTTATGCAATGCATGTGAATACATGGGTGTTTTGTATTTATCATTATAGCACCCTCTGACTTTCTTTTCATTTTCATGTTTTTTCTATTTTTGAAGGAGTTAGTATTCGGAGTGGCCTTATAATACAACATTACCTAGCGCTGTCACATATCTGTTCTAAAAAAAAAACAAAAAAAAACACACTTATCACTTGCACACTAACCCGGCACCGTGTAAGTCCTACAGCTCTAAAGCCGAAGGTAGTTATGAATATTTTACATTCCAATGTTCTTCATGTAGAAGAACATTTTCGTTTTATTTGGAAATATTTATTCTATATATATATGACAATATTTGTGTAAAATATATATCTATACCTATATATCTATATGAATATACTCAATATATATATATATATATATATATATATATATATATATATACATTTTTAAAAATACTAACAACAATTTCTTCTAATTGAAGAACATTGCAATGTAAAATATTTACATTACATGCATAGTAAAACACATTAAAAAATAAAATTTATTAAGAATGATTATTAAGTTTTAAGGTAGTTGACTCGAAAAAGGCATACAAATTGTGTATACATAGGTGTGTATACTTTATGTATATACATGTGTATGTATGTGTTTATATGTGTATATATTATGTATATCATATATGAACACATTAATACACGTGTATACATATATATATATATATATATATATATATATATATATATATATATATACACACACACCCCCATACACACACACACACATTATACCCCCTTTCCAGTCAAACACCTTGTCATATACCATATACCCTTTAACCCTTATGCAATTTTATTATTAATATTTATATGAATATTTTTTTAAATCAGAAACTGTATATGTGAGTGTATCACACTTTATTTAAATATATTTTTTATGTGTTGGGTGTACATTTTTTTTTAACACTTACACCTTTTTGCGCTCCAATGCACCTGTTTTACTTTCAAATTGTAACATGCATGCAAGTTAGTGTAGCCGCAATATTGCTTATCGCGTCCCGCTCTAACAGTCTCGTGCCACTTGTAATCTAGCCGACTGTGGGTTAAAGGGGTTTATGAAGTCCATGGGCTCAATGTACTAAGCTGTCTGCGAGGTCTTTGTGACTATTTCCGTCTAAATTTCTGCGTGCGGATCAATAGCCGTATGTACTATGCCACAAATCCATTGAAAACCTTACATTTACAAATGTCGAGCGAACTTGTCCGCAACTCTTGAATTCCAGTCTTTTTTGTAGCTATAAAATACTCGCTCGACATAAATCTCGCACAAAACAGTAATTACTAAACTATCTATTTATACGCTCGTGAATTTTTCCGCACCTACCTCGTGAAAAATCCCTTGCCAGCTAATAGGTGGCGAGCACCATAATAAACAATAGGGTCTATAACATATACGCCTACAACTGATTTAAAAGAGGGACAATACAATTGAATTGTTATTCACTTTTGATCCTGCTAGCCATGGAGACACTGAATGAAGTAAATTAGATAGCATAAGTTATTTTGAAAGCTATACAAAAATCTAGCAGTAATAGGCCTATATTTTACATAATCAAAATTGTCGCCAATAAAAATTGATTTGACAAAATATCTTTAAATAATAAATATTTTGATAAACCGACTCTAATGGATAATTACAATATGATCATAATTCTATTAAAATACTAGTAATTAATTAGAGTTATGTTTTACCTCTTAGGTCGCTATCACAATCATCTGTGATCCCGACGATTACTTCTGGGCCTAGACGCTGTACCAGTCTCTGCTCGTAATCGGTCAGATCTGCGACATAAGCTGTTCCACCTCCGGTAGCACGGGAATAATTTTTTTCTTTTTGCCAATTTGGCTTTGGAAAATCTTTTTATATCATTGTACCTTTTTTTGATCTGGTCAATGTCCTTTTTCCCAGGTCCCTGAGCACTGACAGCATCGCTGATCCGAGTCCAGATACTTTTTTTCGGATACTCGAAGTTTGCTTCGCACGACAACCAAATAAATAGTCATACGAGACAAGAACCAGGTTTTGCTGATGTGAAAAGTGTGGATTCTTCGATTTGGACTGTGAATCCGATCTAGAAGTAGCCATACTTAATTTATCATTAACTATAAAAGTCAGTAAAGATTCAGGAAATATGCAGTCTGACAAAATTGATCAATTCTACTTTATATAGTGCTGCAATATGTTCCCGCGACAAATGTGACTTTTCTGACACCTTACAGTCACGTGGGACAAACATGACTGACAAGTTGTAAGCAAATAGTAGTACATTCGCAACTAGCGAGGCGTCATATGTATGAATCATTCACCAGTGCTCGATGCGGATTAGACGCAAGATTTTTTTGGATGCTTTTTAGTACATATGGCGGGCAACATCTCGCTAGCTGCGAGTTCAAGCGAGTCGAGCAGACACGTTGTCGGCGAGAAAATTGACGCTTTAGTACATGGAGCCCCATGTGTGTGTTACAATTGGATAGAGTGGTGCTTTTATTAATACATTTTATTTAAATGTCAGTTACTGATAGGTATAGATTGAAATAAATTGGTTTATTGGTTTTGCAAAGACTGATAAATTGTAGATATGTTTGTTTTGTGTTTTACATTTAATTGATGATAATGACCTATTCAGTATCATGTGATATTTGGTGCAACTTGATTGTCATCAATAAGGGTCATTGCTTTTATTGGCAGTTCTGCTTTTTTTCACAGGTTTAAGCATGCGCAGATTGTTTGACAACACCGCTATAATATATCATTTGCTTGGTATTGTTTCATCTGTGGGTGTTAAACATTTATTAAGTGCATTTGGCAGTTGAATTTTATAGATTTACTTTGTTGTAAATAATTACAGTAGTTGCAGTCAGGTTTATTGTGATCACCAAATGCAATGCTGTCTATACCAGTGATTTTTAACCTTTTTTTTGCTGTGGCACACTTTTTTACATAAAAAAATCCCGTGGCACACCACCATCCCAAAATTTAAAAAAAATTACACATTGTAGCCTAATACAGCATATATATATATACACATACACACAAACACACACATACTGTATGTAATGTGCTGTTATGCCATGCCTCCTACAAACTACCCCTGCACTGGGAGTAAAAAACAAGCAAAGTTTAAAAAATATGTCACACTGTTGTCAGTCTGCCGTGGCACACCTGAGGATCTCTCACGGCACACTAGTGTGCCACGGCACACTGGTTGAAAAACACTGGTCTATACATCGGATGAGTGACTTTTTGTAATATCTGATACAATATTTTTCAAATATGGAAATGGTCTTATCGTTTGTATTGTGATATTTCTAATATCGAAAAAGGCATATCGGGAGACAAAAAAACAAGAGATAACAAAAATTGGATTCAAACCCCTTTATTATATTATTGGTAAAGTAAAAATAAAACTATATAGAAAATCATAAGACAATGATTATCAATACTGAGTCAGTTAGCTGCTATGTTTTATTCTATATTGATCATATGCATTTTGTTTACATATAGATGTGTAGAACCCATTTGTAAAGCTTACTTGATTTCCTGTTATATTGTATTCAGAATTTATGTGACAGTATTTAAATTTATAGGGACAGTCAAGTCAAAATTAAACTTTCATGATTCGGATAGAGCACACACTTTTAGGCAACTTTCCAATTCACTTCTATTATCTAAATGTGCACAGTCTTTTTATATGCAATCTTTTTGAGGTACCATCTCTTACTGAGCATGAGTAAGATGGATTTACATATATGCATTTTGTGATTGGCTGATGGCTATCACATGATTTTGTGGGAAGGAAATTCAAACTAACTGACATTAGGAGGGCACTCTTACTACTCCACTGGAAAATATCTGAAGTACTAGCACCCCTTTTCTTATACAGTATGGCGCACTCTCAAAAGAAGAAGCAGAAGCAATCTGAATTCCCAAAAAGGACCTTATCACTTATCAGATCACTTTAATAGCAAAATTAATTATGAACAAGATATGTCAGATAACGATTCAAGGGACTCAATCGCCTCTACTAAAAGGTCTCACAGAGCTACGAGTCACTCTCAAGATAGATCCCTTACCACACATTCCTCTATACTGGACTCCATTAAAGAGTTATCAGACAAGATGGACTCCCATCACTCATCTCTTAAACAAGAATTCAAAATGTCGGTAGCCAAACTTAAGAGACATCTCTTCCTTAGGAGAAAGGACAGAAATCCTGGAATGGAAACAGGAAGACCTCAATTTGGACCATTCCAATCTCCTCTCCTATACTCAGTCATTATCTGAGATGATCTCAGATTTAGAGGCCTATTTATCAAGTCGTCAACCGCAAATACGCTGGAATTCCACAGCGTAATTGTGGCAAGCCTGATTTGCCCCATTTATCAAAGCCTACAGACTGGCAAAAGTTGAAATTTGTGACGTAACATACGATCCGCCGGTCTCACTCCGACACAGATTGAGGCTTACGTCATTACAGATGTTCCAAATACAAATTCAGCACTATCTGACAACTTTTGCAAGTTATCAAACTTCTAACAGGTACGCTCGCCACTATTCTGGCCCAGCATACCTGGTTTTCAATCCTCCACCCTGGAGGCCCCGGATGCCATAGGAATCAATAGGAGTCGGAAAGCAGCGAAAGCTTATGTTCGATGCTGCCCGATATCCCATTGATTTCTATGGTAGAAACAAGTAACGTTTACACCTAACACCCTAACATAAGCCCCTAGTCTAAACACCCCTAATCTGCCACCCCGACATCGCTGCAACCTAAATAAAGTTATTAACCCCTATTCTGCCGCTCCCCAACCCCGCCGCAACTAATTAAATGTATTAACCCCTAAACCCCTGGCCTCCCACATCACTACCACTTACTAAACCGATTAACCCCTAAACCGCCAGCCCCCCCACATCGCCATAAACTATATTAAGCTATTAACCCCTTTATTTAGGTTGCGGTGTGGTCCGGGGGCGGCGGGATAGGGGTTTAACATTTTAGTACAGTGGTGGTGTTTAGTGACAGGATATAAATAAAGTTGGGAAAAAGCCGAATAGCAGCAAGATCGATGACTGTTAGTTAACAACAGTCCGCTGCTCATTGCCCCTTACTTGGTGCGCGGCTTTTTGACAGCTTTTTTTATAAATATGGAGAGCATATTTAGGTCCGCGGCCATGATGTTAGGCGAGCGTATTTGTGCCGTTGAATGCAGCATAGTTGACGGCTTGATAAATAGGCCTCTTAGAATCTAAACTGTGGGACCTAGAGGATAGGTCTCGCCAAAACATCATCAGGATTCGGGGTATCCCGGAAGAAGAAGGGACAACAGATCTCTCTAAATTCCTCCTGGATCTTTCCAGAGAACTTCTGGGACCTATACAAGACCAAGAGGCTCTAAAAGACAGAGCTCACCGAGCCTTCCGCCCGAGAAATACTTCTTCAGGTTCACCTAGAGATGTAATCATTAGATTACACCAATACACATTCAAAGAGAAACTCCTCACAGCATCATTTTTAAACAAAACTCTAAGGGATCCTTTCCAGACTATCCAAATATATCCGGACTTGTCCTCACACACTCTAACTAAGAGACGTTCTTTTTAACAAGTCACTCAATGCCTCCGCAAAAACAACGTCAAATATAGATGGGGCTTCCCAGTCAAATTATTTTTTCAAATTGATGAACACTCATATACCATAACCACACCAGAACAAGGGCTGAAGCTCCTACAGTCGGTATGGTTACCTAGCCCCACAAACCAATCTAAGGCAACAACTGAGAATACAGAAAGATTGAATCCTACTGCTCCAGAGTGGTGCCCATTGCCGCAGAGACTCAGCTACCAAGCTAAAAGAAAGGAAACATCCTCAGCTAATGAGGACACTTGACTTTGTGTCTACATAAAGTGAAGCCCTGACTGGCATAACTCAGTCTTTACAAACCCTCAGGTGAAAATACTTAGATGTACCTAGGGTAGCTGAACAACCTTTCAACACTATGGACATTGGGTAACATATACTGTTTAATTTAGTTAACAATTTTACAGTTGTATTAATGTTATTTTAAACCCTCATGCCTTTTTCTCCACAGATGAGATATATATCCTTAGCTCTTGTTAAACTTTTCTTATCCTAGATTGTTATACTTGCTCCCACCCACATCAAATACTGTTCCAGGGACAACTTCACATTAGTCACCTAGCACAGAACCATATATATTATAAATAGAACTGTAATTGAATTGAAGGGCCAATACTAGTTTTTACCTAAGTCTATCGCACTCATGATTGACTTACGCTTTGGCATAGAACCACTTTCCAAGATGCTCCATGGCCCAGCACCCAAAGAAAAGAACACTCTAACATGTTACATACATCTAGGGATTTTACTGTTATAACGTAGAAATTCATACACTTGAGGAATGACTAATCCATTACTCTACCTGTTGCATTACCTCAAGATGGAGTACACTGAGGAACCTCAACAAATAGAAGGTTCACCTATCTAGACTTAATACTTTATTATGTATAGCTCTCCACCATAATAATATGATATCCTCAAGTATACTTAATTTGTACAAAAGCTATATGTATATATAAATTAGTTATTGATATACAACTGTCATTGATGATGTTACTGTAAATTTTATTGGTTCTTATCAGTATGCAGAACCACCTGTGATTTATAATGCAAATACTATCTTATTGACTCCCTTTTTCCGTCCTATCGAATGCTATAACATGTTCAACCCAGGTGGAGAATTCCCCCTTCTCTGGTACACCCCCTCCCTAGCCACTTGTTTCCTTAATTTAGAAAACACTTGTTTTTCAAGTGTGTGAACTAATAATCCCTTTCCCTACATAAACCCAATTTTGTTGATTTTGCATCGACAACCCAAAGTACTTGGTCTACTCCTAAAGCACAACCTATAGTGCATTACTACATGCACTCTATTTATACTACATACGTGCCTACCTCCCCCCTTATATCCCCCATAATCTTTGAGCAGCTCTTGCCTACTGAATATCCCCCCCTTCTTTATTACATAAAATTTTGAAAAGAATACCTGACCTATTTCTCTTGTAGATCATAACTTCCTTTTTTTTTTTTCCTCCCTCCCTTACCTCCCCTCCCTTTATTACATGACATGGCAGAAATACGTCTTTTGACACTTAACTCTCAGGGCCTCAACTCACCCACTAAGCGTAGCCTGCTACTGAATATGCTCCAACATACCCGGGTAGATGTTGCATTTGTTCAAGAGACGTACTGGCTCACAAAGACAGGTATTCCTCAGACTAACAAGAAATTTGAGTCCAAATCCAGAGGAGTGGCAATTCAACTTTATGCAATTCTCAGTCTGATTCACATCACTATCCCATTCAAACCACAAACATGTCTCCTCCATGATGACACCAACGCAAAAAACGTTAACTATCTATCTTCTAATGTCCATGAAATTAGAAATAGCAAAATCTTGAAAGCAAAAAACTCCCCCTGCTATAGCACAAATTATCTCCATGATACATTTTCTACAGAAGATGGAGTCATATTCCTACTCAGTACTGGATAAAACGGACCTCTATTTTGAAATATGGATAACTGAGACACTTAGGGAAAACCCATATAACTCCCCCCCTTTTTTTTAGAGCATTCTACGAGAAACAAAGATCTATATGGTTTAATACTACAAAATGAGAAACAATACTCCAGCCTTCAGTACTCACATCAAGGTACACTTTACTGAATCTCAGTATCTCTCTTCTCAATAATAAATTGTTGAATAATGGTATATGAAGATTATCACTATAACAAGGTCATTATGAAGACGTGTTTTCTTCTTCCTTTCTGTTATTTGTTTTACTGTTTAATTGTTCAATGTTATAAAT